>NC_090612.1:3871477-3882424 GCF_004359215.1 Bremia lactucae
CTAAGGCTTGCGCATTGATCTGTAAGAGATAGAAGCCTTTCTAAGGTATATCCTCTTGGGCACTAGTTGCCACTTGGTTCTACGATCCCCTGAATCCCTTGAACTAGGATTCATTAAGCTTTAATAGCTTGTACGACTCCCTGAGTTGTTAAACCCATTAGTTCAATAGAACTTAGTCACTCTCTGAGTCTGAAAGTCTTCCTCTGACCTCAGGAGCGAGGTAGCACCGCTCCATTTACCTTAGCAGGATTCGCTCTAAGGCCTCGCTTTCCAATGAAGCATTTTAAAAAAGGAATTCGGTCTGCGCCAAAAATGCATTCAGATGCATTGACATATAATTTGTTTGTGCGCATCCACTCGAGCACTGCTCGCAAATGGTTTAAATGGTTTTTCATATCCGACCGACCCTGCTCCGCACGACTAAGCTCGCATGAGCAATTGGAAGTAACCATCGACTAAGTCCAATGCACTGTACATTGTATATCCCACAATATTATTCTGAAGAACATTATTTCTAGGAATGGGGGTTTGTACTGGTATAGTGACAGCATTAAGCTTATTATAAGCATGTACAATGCGCCATTTACCAGTTGGCTTTTTGACACAAAATGTCGGTGTCGAATGAGGAGATTGCTCTCTCGTACCATTCCAGCCTCGTGCTTAGCACTGAAGAAATTGTCAATGACGTCACACTGCTCCTTTGGTAAAAACCCATTGTCTTGTGACACAGTATTTGGTTCCCGGAACCAAGTCAATTTCATGACGAACAGCTCTATCCGGAGGTAAAACAGATGGCGGGTTATTACATACCACATCTTGGAATTCCTTAATCAAGAAATAAAAGGGATCCGTAGGATCTTTAAGGATCGATGACCCATTTCGCGCACTAAGTGCAGCTTTTGTGTCATCCAGGACAGCTTCGTCTAGAAGTGACGATGAATTTAACTCAATTTATAGGCCGAATTACCACCATTCACCAGCTTTCAAGGCTCGACCGCACTCATCAATAGACATTCGTCTAGCTCTAAAAGAGCATATAACGAAAAGATTGCCGCAAGGCTAACTTCCCCCATAATATTACCGGTTACGCCTTTTACAAGCGTATGACTTGCTCACCCATATCACTTTGTGAGGGTATACACGCTTCGTGTCCATCCTGTCTTGGAGTGGAGACAATACGCCTCTTAGAGGCTGGGACATTCACGTCCCCGGGTTTTCCAGCCTGTAATGGCTCTATACAAGACATGGTGTCTAATTTGACATCCGACAAGGAGTTAGGCAACTCAACTTCCTTATACAGCGAACATTTACGTGTCGCTTCACGCGCATTAGGAGGGTTTGACCCAAAATACCCTGGCGAACCGCCAATAGTGTCACTATTGACACTCAGTATGGTGCCACCTCGGCCGACCACACTCGGTGGACTTAGACGTGCCACTCCACGTATCCCAGGGATATTACACCCTTGAGGTCTTGGCGAACCGTCAACAGTGTCACTACTGACACTCAGTATGATGCCACCTCGGTCGACCATACTCGGTGGACTTAGACGCTCAAGCTCGAATAAGGTTTTGAGCATGTCATAAGCGGCGCGTTGCGCTTCTGACAATTCTGTAACCTCTTCCATTTTCGTGGGAAATTAGTCTTGTAAAGACTCAGGCGTGATTGAATACGAGTGCTACCAGGTGTAGCGGAGCTACTTCGCTCCTTAAGTCAAAGGAAGACTTTCAGACTCAAAGGGTCTCTTACTTCTATTGAACTAATGGGTTTTACAACTCAGGGAGTCGTACAAGCTATTAAAGCTTAATGAATCCTAGTTCAAGGGATTCAGGGGATCGTAGAACCAAGTGGCAACTAGTGCCTCAGAGGATATACCTTACAAAGGCTTTTAACTCTTACAGATCAATGCGCAAGCCTTAGAAAGGCACTTAACGTTTTAAGATCAAAAGGGGAACTGCACTTTATTTATTTTTTTAAATCTAAAAACCTTACCCTTGCTACTTAAAAATAGACTTTGGCCGCCAGATTTATATCTGGCGGCGACCACATTTGTTTCCTATGCTAAATGGGATTTAAATAACTAACTATTTTAAAATTATATAAAAGGGTATTTTACCCATGAAGTAAATGTACCACAACAACGGTTCTCCAACCGATGTGTGCCCCATTACACTCAGGGTAGCAAGTTATTGACTTGAATCTGTTTACGTTCCATTTTATTCTCTTCATATTCAATTATCTCGCCTGGTGGAGATCCCGATTATACCGGGCGACAACAAGATCGTACCAAAGCAAGGTCTTGGACCAGAATAATGTGGAAAATGACCACCAATAGCCATCGCCAAAAGCATTTGCTGAAGTAAATTCATGGCCTGCTGGAGCTTTTCCAACCGTCTGATTACCTCACACACAAAATATTACTCCTGGGAATTTAAGTCGACGTGGTTGCTGTAACCGCCAGCATCTGCTTAAGGGCGACAATTTCAACTGGAATTTGTTCCTTTGTGCAAGTCCACAGAAGCATAAGATCTGAGACTCTTTGAAAGAGATGTCACCTTGAACCGAACTTTTAAAAAAATAACGTGATGAAAGCATGAATTCTACGTATCTTAGGATGTTGCACCCTTGAGGTCCTGGCGAACCGCCAATAGTGTCACTACTGACACTCAGTATGGTGCCACCTCGGCCGACCACACTCGGTGAACTTAGACGTGCCACTCCACGTATCTCAGGGATAGTACACCCTTTATGACTCGGCCTTAGGCCAACAATGTTTGCAGCATTCAGTAAATCGTTATTACAACGAGTGTCACTCGACGGAGTACGTGCGCTCCACTTGCTTCTTCTGAGTCGGGCTCAAAATTAATGTTTTAGACATTGGATCTTTTAACCCAGACATTCCAATGTCTAACACTGACAGACTAATTCAATGATCCGCGCCATTAGCGCTTTTGTTGCCTAGCAAAGGTGGGTTCATGACTCTCCAAAACTTTGCTAGGAACATTGCGCGTGGCGCGCCTAATGATCTTAGACCTCCAATCGATACATGGTTCATGGCGTTGAAGCCAGGCCATACCAAGGATGAGATCATATATCGAATTCAAATCAAGGACGAATCAGCGTTCCATACTGTCAAAGTCTAGAACTTTATACCTAAGTTCAATGGAACTTTAGGAACAGTGAAACGAGTCCCAGCCGCTAAGCAAATAGTGATTGTATCACTTTCATGCGCTTTGAGCAACTCAACGTATTGTTGACACCTATCAAAGGAAAGACGTCGAGCATAATTGCAAGACGCTCCTGAGTCAATTAAATTTGACAATAGCTTATCAAAGCCCTTCACAGTCGCTTGAGCGACTAACAAGCCAGGCTTGTACTCACGCCCGTGCCATTGCGCACCGAGTTAATTGGGGCTATGTCCTGTTTACTCTCACCTCCTAGAGGTTCAACAGAGCCTAGGTCTTCCCCAGTAGAACGCCCCGATCCTGCTACTTTTGAAGAGGCAGTTGCCATAGCGCTACGCGCTGAGTTCAACGTTAAGTCTGCTCGCGTTAACACGCCTATTTACCGAACAAGCTCTTCAAGCACATGTGTACCGTCTAATAGACCGGAGCCCATGGATCTAAGCCTCGTTGACCAACGAGAAGAGGCGTTCAGCCGTCTAATAGACCGGAACCCATGGATCTAAGCCTCGTTGAGAACGAAAAGAGGCTTTTCAAGCTGTGTAACAGCATAAGAACATCCGTAGATGTTATATGTGCGTAAGCACGAAACATTTACGTCCGGCCTGTCCCCTGCGAGATACGCGTAAAGCTCGAAAGAGCACCCATTCCGACCTATATTAGAAATCTGGTACGGTGCGGGAATACGTCGATACCCAGGGGGATGAGACTGAGATAATTCCGTCCGGGCAACGCCCTCAATGAGATCCCCCATATAAGAGATTGTTACAACAATTGCTTGTTGCACCTGGTCTTGATGCATAGATGCAATGAGAGTTCTCAACTCCTGGATAAAGTCCTCTAGAATCCGTTTACCATATCGAGTCGCTAGGAGCCGTGCTGGTCCAAACATACTGGTCATTTGCTCTTTCAGCGAATCCCATGAAGGAAAAGCGTCGTTTACGGACGTGCTGCACGATAGTGCCCACTCCATCGCTCTACCTCCGAGTTTGGAAATGGTCATAGCCACCTTTTGCAGTTCTGTTAAGAACAAGGCGGAATTAATGGACATCTCCATCTGCTTAATCCAAAACAAAAGAGATTTTCTCCCTCTTTCCCTCAAATGTCTTCGCATTGACAGCTAGAGGGCGAGCCTTCGGCTCTGAATCAGGTACAGAGATGTACCGGGTTGGCAAAGATGCCGCTAAGTGATCTTGTACCTGGCCGATCAGGGAGGCTTCATATCGCATGAAGGCTTCAAGCCTTACATATATGACCTCTGGTTCCTGAGAGATAATGAACTCCACATGTTGAAGCCCAAATAACGTTTTGAGCTTGTCATAAGCTGCGCGTTGCGCCTCTGAAAGTTCCGGAATCCCTTCCATTTCAGTGAGAAATTAGTAGTATAAAGACTCAGGCGTAGATTGACTACGAGTGTACCAGGTGTAGCGGAGCTACCTCGCTCTTGAAGTCAGAGGAAGACTTATAGACTTAGAGAGTCTCTTAGTATTATAGACCTAATGGGTTTTGTAACGAGGCACTGCCGTCTTGTACTGCTTCAGTACAAGTCCACTTCGCACTGCTTCAGTGAGTGGTGCCTCACGTCACATCACGTACACTAGTACGTGAAGGGGAAGACTCTCTTAAAACACTTGCTTTGAAAAGGGTCAAAAGTAAACTGTATTTAACATAATTAAGTTTTTCTGTTTCTACCTATTTAATACTAACTTAATTATAAACTTATACAAACATGTAATAAAGTCTTATCGGTCTCTCTCTTTGCGCGCGTCCGGTGCTGACAGAACCGCGAAGCAAATAGATAAAATAGCCTTTATCTACCAATGGGTAAGATTTCTAAATACTACCACGTAAAGTGATATTCTCTACATTTTACATAATATATTAATTAACAACCTTTAAAAGGTAATTTCTTGTAACTTTACACCCCATTACATCACACCTCCCTTAAACGACAATTACTCTGAATGTCACTGAATGGAGTGGTCACTATAAGACCAATTAATTGAAAACGATGTTATTTGGTCAGAACCATTATTTTTAATTTTATCGCATGGTTCACAAGTCCATGCGGTATGCGAATAGTGCGACGCCTTCGGCTGCGGTACATGCAGCCGCGGGCGACGCATTATTGTCTCTTGCGGCAGACGTTCCATCTGCCGTAGTATCATCTCCTTTCTCAACACTAGATGTTGTGAGTGCACGTGGTGAGTCTCCACGTGAATGCGACCCCTCTTTGGAGGTCGACTATGAATGCGAGTCGGACGAAATGGCCGACTCGGGGAGAGCAGAACAGTCGCCTGATCATCGTCAGGCGGCTGACTATGAGCCTTCGAATGAGGGGGCTCAAAATCGGATAGACGTGCTTATAGCATTCGCTATAGCATGTTTGGTTCCGACGATGAGGATGATTCCTTATCGCCAGCACCGTCTCTCGTCTCGTCACCCGCACCATTTTCTGTGCGTGGTGTTGAGGATGGCGTAAGTCATCGTACTTAAAGTTCTTGTGGTACCCTTGCTTCAGTGTGTACCACTCAGAGGATCGTAGAGACTAAAATGTTTCGTCTTGCCCCTGGGAAGAAGCCGTGGCTTTTGCCCGAAAAGATAATCAATAGCTTGTCTGGAGAGACTACGTGTCACAACAAATATCCTTATTCATTGCGACAAAACTACATGGCCTTGATCCCAGCGCGAAGAACTTTCGCGCTGAGGAAGATTTTTATCTCGATGCTCTTCTTAAGCATCGATGTTTTGTGGCACAATAAGCGAGATAAATTCTCGCTGATGCAAGCCTGGAGCGCGTTCATTCGCAATATCAAATACATAGCCTGGCTTCAAAGACTTAACGCGATTCGCGTTAAGTTTGAGAAACATACTCCAACCGGTGCAAGGGAAAAATTGCAACGGTTGTCACGTGAGGCAGGACTTCCATGCCTCACGTGGGGTGATCCCTGTCCGTGTTGTGTTAGCAACACGAAGCGAGCAAAAGGGGATGTCTATTTCCTTTCTTCACCCTGGGGAAGGGCTCACATCTCTATCGAGATGCGCGATGCGATTGACGTTTTGCAATCGATTTACAAGGGCCAGGGGCGCGTGTTTTTCGATGGACCTTCTGATCGATCGGATGGGTCTCGTCATACTGACAGACGAGGCTCTCAATGTCAACAATCAGCTGGAAACGAGGCTCCCAGCTGTCATGTGAAGGTGGGCAACCGCGCCAGCGAACAGGGTAACTCGTTCGCTGCCCTTTCACATCACGGTGGTTTTGAATACGTTCCACATGAAAACGTTGACCACCGTGGAAATCCTACAAAATGGTTGTGGCCGAGGAGGGAAAATTAGATCCGACCCATGTGTCGAATCTAGAGTCGAAATTTTACAAACTCGATCACTCCCCCCATGATTTGACAAGAGACTTGATCACGAGCGCGGTAAGCGAAGGAACTCGACACCAAATCTACCTGATACCGCCTTGAACTCAGAGATTTCTATCCTCAAGCTTTCGGGTCAACGCAAATGCGTCGGCCCGCTAGCAGCATGAAAATACTGCTGTCTCAACAGCTCCAACTGTGAGCACCCTGTTCTTTCAACACCTCTGCGTGTTGTTAGACTTGCTGGTGAAGCAAGGCCACTTTTTCTTGGACCCGTCAAATTCATGTTGTAGCAACTCGGCTGTGGCCGCATGTTCTTCATCTGTGTTCAGAGTGAACAGCATGACGTCCTCTAATATTTAGTAACTGGGCACCCCGTTACAAGCAGTGCGAAACCAAGCTTGAAGCTTTCAACGAAACAGTCGAAGAGAGCTGTAGGGTGCGTTTTGCTCTTTAGCTGTACACACAACCATAAATTTTGCTGCTGAACGTGCTGATCACATAGCTGTGATGATGGATACTGCTCATTTTGGCGCGATTTTTTTTTTAAATGTAAAAGGTATTAGTTGTACAAGGCCCAGAAAATGCGGGAAATTCGCCATCCTCTCGTTACCTTTCAAAGCAAAATTCTTCTTACATTTGTCATGCGGGTACACCGGCCAATTTTCCAAGACTAATATGGATCCTCGTAGAGCCAGTTGGTTTTACTTATTATGATTATTATATAAGGTGAGAAGGACTTTCCTTCTCACCTTAAATTTATAAAAAAGGAGTGATTCTATTCAATCAAGGTAAAACATTTCTGTCAATATCTTGGTGGCAATCTATCAGTCACTACATCTTACATCCCGAAATATTTGCGTACATTTAATATGAGAAACTCTAGTTAGCTAAAGCATATCACTTTCACATGATGTCCGTGCTTCACAACCGCAAATTGTCTTTGCGCGGCTTTTGCGACTCAAGGTTAGACATTCATCGCCACGGTCATCCCATTGTCGCCTTGCATCGCTTAAGACACCTGCAAAAATTAACCATGCGCGTAGCTTCTCGACGTCTTCGGCGGTCGACGACAAAAGGAAGGCTTCGCTACAGCATGATACAACAAATAGGGCGCTCGGGTTTAAACACTCACCCGATTCAGCACATGGAATTTTAAAATAATTTCATTTTAGTCACCTTTGGCCTAGCGGCAGCTCCAAGGAAGCCAAGGATATCAAGCTTAAGGTGTTCATATCTGCCGGCCTTGTCGTGGCCTCCAAGGCACTGACTATCCAGGTGCCCTTTATTTTTAAGGAGCTTATGGACGCTATGGGTGAGACTGCTACGGCGTTAACAGGCTCATTCGAAGTTGCTGCACCGCTGGCAGTGGTGATCGGGTATGGCTTAGCAAGGTTCAGCGCCAGCGCATCGTCGGAATTGGCCAACGCTGTATTTGCAACTGGGATCTTAAATTTAAATTTCACCTTGACCAGCAAAAACTGGTGCGCTTTCTCGCATTATTGACCGTAGCTCGCGTTCGATTGACTTTGTGTTGCGTGCACTGGCGTTTCGTGTGGTACCGACGGTGCTTGAAATAGGACTAGTGAGCACGATCATGACCACACAAGCTTTGGCCTTCCATACGCACGTGTAACACTCGGAACTTTAACTACATACACAGTATCAAAGTGCTAAGTTACGCAATGGCGTGACGAAATTCGTCGAGAGATGAATCGTGTTGAGAATGAAGGAGGAGCGAAGGTTATTGACTCATTAATAAATTATGAAACAGTCACGTATTTTAGCAATAAGGAACATGAAGCAGCGCGTTACGACAAATTGCTACAAGGATATCAAAAAGCGGCACTTAAAATATACAAACGTCTTTAGCCATGCTCAATGCTGGGCAGAATGGTACTTGTAGTGTTGGTCTCACGGCGATCACGTATATGGCGTGCGAAGGAATTGCTGCCGGCTCACTTACCGTTGGCGACCTCGTGTTAGTTAAAGGCATGTTATTTCAGCTGAAGGCAAGTACGCCGAAATGTTGGCTCGCCAGAATCACCATGTGCTTGATAAAAAGTCAATGAGATTGCGATGATTACAAAAGTAGAAAGGGAAGTAAGTATCAAGCCGTCGTTTGGTATATATTCATGTCAGCGTAAGTTGCAAAAAGCTCTTTTCAAAGCCATAGTACAAGCTAAAAGCTCTTTCCTAAGACATAGTACAATCGAAAAAAACCTCTTTTTTAATTTTAATGTATCAAAGGAATCTTGCTGTGTTGTCATAGGCGTGACAAGAAACACTGACGAGCGGTTCAGCCTTTTGAAAGTCGCTTGTGCACCCTTTTCCTAAGCTAAACTCAGATTGTACAACAGCGTGATCCGAGCTCGAGAATCCATCAAACAAGTCAACAAGAATCAGACTGTTGAGCAAGCACGTGTGATCGTCGGGGCGTAAGAAGATATAATCGAACTTATAGTCCACCGTTATGTTCCCAAAGGAAGACCCAACCCAGGTCGGCCCTCCGACGCCAGCGGCAGCAAGAGTGTCGTACATTGGAACGGGCGTGCAGCTTCCATTAAGCGAATCTTGATTCGAAAGGTATTTAATGGCGGGGCTTTCAGGACCAGTATTTAGATCGCCAGTAAGAATGATAGTGTCTGCCACATCACAATGCTCGCTTAACAGCTTCGCTACCAGACTGGAAGACTGATCGTGACCGCGGGATATGTCGAAATGCGTGTTTAGCATGCAAACAACTTGGTGCGTAGCTTTGTCTCGAAAACGAGCAATGACTGCGGCGCGCAAGTATTGGAGGTTCCATGAGTTCGATGGAATTACATTAGGTGTATCACTCTTTTTAAATTACACAGTAGAGAATCGTCAATTAGCATAATTGATACAAGCGTAATAAAAGTAGTTTGACATCTATTTACCAATGCGAAGGTCGAAGATTCCAACAAATCCCAGCGCTCGGTTTTGTAAAAGATGCTGTTGCGCTCATTGCCATCACAGTTTCCCGCACACTCACCCGTGCTCGTGAAACCAAGTTGATGAATAAAAAAATCAATTTGATCAGGAGCGCCCTCTTGCGTTCCAATAAAATCCGGCTCGTACCTCTCCACGAGCTGCTCTGCTCGAAACTTGCGTAACGCCCAGCAACCACTTGGACACGGGTCATTCGCCAGCGACGTGCGAAGGTTAAAACTCATGACTTTAAGCTGCGTTGAATCCCAGCATTTCACAACAGTGGCTTGGCCGAGAATGGCAACTGCGATCGTTGCAGCAAATCTTATAGAGACTAGCATCGAAGGTTGTTCGGAAAGAGAAAAATGAAAAATAAGCGAAACTAACATGGATTTCAAAGTGGTGTTGTGCTGATTAGTTCGAGACGGACTCAAAGGTCAAACGCAACTGATCCTGAGATGAATCAGAAGAGGCACGTAAATAATGAGGATGGACACTGACGATATTCTATAATTAAGAAACATATGGGTGCAAATTTTGGATAGAGGATTCAGATTGAGGAAGATAGGATCCTCACTGTTGTACCGGCACCTTGCCGTCGTATTTGCCCCTGCTTGTGACATGAAAATGCCGCTATTTAAGTATCTCATCTATAAGTGTGCTAGATTTATTTAAGTTTACGCCGAGCAAAGACCATTTCTAATTAGCATGTTAAAATTAGCCCAGTTTCTAGAGCAAATCCCTTTCGTATCTTATATTAATGCAGGCGCACGTTCAAATCCAAACTTTTCGTTTAGCTAACAACAAAATTTCTTTTTGCTTTGGCGCTAAAACATTTTTATTTGTCACAAGTTAATTCATAGATACCTTGAAATTTGGAGCGAGAGAGTAGCCCAATTCAAGTCAGATTCTTTTACATCCTCAGATGGGCATGCGTGTCGCAGCAAATTGAAGTACTTAGCAAAACGGCTTGAAATTTCTTTACTCCTTTTTGGGCTAATACTGAGTTGTCTCAACTAGGTACTGGCCCTGCGTTGCGGCTTCTTTTTTTCCTGCAGTCTGAATATTATTTCTGGCAGTCGCCTTTCTATACCAGATTACAGCCGTGATTACTAGCGACACTCAAAATTTGCTGGTAGGAATGCTGATCTCATCCAACCACCGTAATGTCACCAGAATAATCATTATCCCTACACCCGCATCTACAACATAATACTATTGTACAAGAAATACGCCTTCATCTAGCCCATATTATTATTGTAAATATACGCCCTCATTAAAATAAAAAATGTGTTCATACGGAAGTGTCATGGTGATAATGGTGGAGTCCGATGAGAGCATCATCCTCCTAGCAAATTCTTAACTATCGCCAGTAAAGAGTAGAAGAGCGACTCCAAGATCCTGCATAATTAGAACTGCAGAAAGAAGCGCGACTCAGAATTTGG
>NC_090612.1:3882524-3919716 GCF_004359215.1 Bremia lactucae
CAGTAGCAACATAGTAGAATTTAAAAAAATAACTCGGGTAGATTACGTGTATTTATTGATGTTTTTTTGTGGGGGCGGCGCACGCGCTCGCCCCCGCTGACAAAAATTCTACTGTGAAATTACTCAAAAGAGCATTCCTGAACCCTTACAGCACCGGAGTGCAAGGGGCCTGCTCCGGCTCATGTCAACGTCCTCAATTTTTTTTTAATTTTATTGCCAATTTAGTAGTCGCCTAGGTGTGTAGAAAGGCTAATAGCTACAAAAAGAAAGGACTCAAATGAGTCAACATGTATGCTACACTAAAGGCTAATGGCTACATTGGGCTTGAAACGGCGGTATCCTTGCTGGAGAGTGCCGGTGGGGCCAAAGCAGGCCCAAGGTTCACTAGTTCCTTGCGGCTTGGTTAGTCAGGCCATTGGAGGGCGTACCTTGTCGTTGCTGGTGGCGACGTCGTGGTCCACGGGTCCGTTGCTGCGAGTCACTGTGCCGGCGCTGTGCACTTGGTGCCGGCTGGCTTGGTCTTGTAGGCGCTGTCGATGTCCGGTTGAGGCGCGGTCCCCAACGAGTGTTTTTTTGCTGATTGGTTTTGGGAGGTATCGGCGATGCAACTGGTGTTACCCTTGGTGGCCCCCATCTTGTTGAAGTTCGTCGTGGCCGAAGCGGTGCGGGGGGGGTCACTGTCGCGGGGTTTTCGTTGTCGTGGCTGCTGTTGGCACCGGCGTAGGCGATGCGGGTGCTGGGTTCCTGGACGTGTCGTCGGCGTTGATCTCGCCTGCATGCAGGCGCCAGATCCGATAACTTGTCTTCACACACGTCGCAGAAATTTTCCGGTTGAGTTTGGTAGCTGCATGCTTGGTGAGGCGGAGGTGCTCGGTTAACGTCTTGAAGTTGGAAGGTTGCACCGCACCGAGCGCGCCGTAGACCAGCGCCGATACCTGGACTCGCCAGCCCAAGCTCTCCAAAAAAGTCTTCGCGCGCTGGTACTTCAACACCTTCTCGGCGTGGCGTGTAGCCATGTTTCCGGCGGCGGTATCGTCCGTCTTCTGCGCTTCGTACGCGACCGCGAGGTCACATACGTAAGCGGTCTTCGTAGCTGCATCGAACAGCTGTATGTCCGGTCGAAGCGCGCGGTCGGGAAGTCCGACGACATGCGCGTCGAAGCTGGCGGTCAGGTTGGAGCCCGGCTTGGACATCGCCGGGGTCATTGCTGTCTTGATCAGCGCGAGGACTTGGTCATGGCGTCCGTCGATGGCGCGCGCATTGCCGGGACAGTGCTGCAACACGTGCGGCAGCGTCTCGTCACGGCTGCAGCGCGGGTGCCGACACGTCTTACTGCCGCGCTCGTTCCAGCGACGGAGTACCGAGCGCGTAGGTACCAGATCGACCCGAGCGGTAAGCGCGAAGCGGTACTCGGCGTCGCTTAGACCGCCGCCGCGCGACACAAAAGAGCTTCCTGCACCGCCGGCCGCGCGCACGACGTCACTTTGCGTGGTCAGGGTCTTCCATCGCGCTAGCGCCGCCAGCTTGGTGTGTTGGCGGAGCTGACGGGTCATGTCCTTGGAGCATAGCGGCTGCGGGTGGTGCGGCACTTTAATCTGGAGCATCATGTCTGCGGCCACACCACCCTCCGTCCGCACCGACTCCGTGGAGAACCTGAGTCCGTTCGACGCCAAGTGGTCCTTGACGTCGACCCACAGCGACCCGATGTCTCCGGACTTGCGCTTCTGCCTTGCGAATGGTGACGAGTCGAGTTCGCCATTCAGGAAGAGCTGCACTGCACTTGGTACACGGCCGCGCCAGTGGTCAGGGTCCAGAATGAAGCGTTTCTGTATCGCCTGCCATGCTTGTTCTTGAGCAATCTCGCGCACAAAAGTATCTGGCGAGTGCAGCATCTTCCAGGCGTGGCTGACCTGTAACACGGCGCGCAAGTTGGCGAGCGACACAAACCCGAGGCCGCCCTTGTCCATCGGCGAAAAGAAAAGCGCCGTTGTACTGGACTTGTTTAGCTTCAACATGTGTCGAAGTCCACGCACCAGAGCCGAGTCCACGCTGTCGAGCTGGGTCTTGTACGCCCGCACATGTCGCAGAAGGTAGTCGGCCTTGGGGTAGACATACGTCTTAATTGCCTTGACCTTCTGCCACGGTGCCAGGGGCGACCGGAATATCGCGGCCATCATGCGCTTCATCTCTTGGAGAACCGGCCCCATAGCTCCACGGTGCTGTGCATGGTTAAATCCGTCGCCGACTCCAAGGTATGTGTACCCTTCGTGGAGCTTGAGCGACGGAATGGCTTCACCGTCAAGTCGAAGCTCTACTTGGTCGTCACGGAGGTGGCCGTGGGCGTCGGTCTTCACCGACAGCGACGCACACTTGGACGCATTTGCCTGCATCGTCGACCACTTGAGGAACTGGACAACGGTTGCATGGGCCTTCTTGATACCCAAAACCGATGAGCTGTAGGTCTTTAAGTCGTCCGCGTACGCCGTCACCGAAACGTTGCGGGTGTTGGTGATCGGCACGCCAAACTCCGGGGCCAAATCTTGCAGTGCACGCACCAGGGGCATGATTCCAACGATGAACAGGTACGGCGACATCGGACAGCCTTGAAAGACACCAGTTCGGAGCGCGATCGGGTCTGTGGCACCGTCGGCTGCGTTCGCAACTGTGAAGACTGCACCGTCGTAGATGGCTTGGAGGCGCGACACGAAGTTGGCGCCCGCACCTGTTGCCTTGAGGACATTCCAGACGAGGTCTTGCGGCACAGAGCCGAACGCGTTCTTGAAGTCGTACCAGACCAAGTGTAGCGGTCGTGGTCGCCTCTTGGTCTGGTCTAGCACCGCGGAGCTCACAAAGTTGTGCTCGGCGCAACCATCCTTGCTACGAAATCCCTTCTGTGCATCCGTAAGTCGCCCGTTTGCCTCGAGCCAGGTTGTCAGGCGCCGCGCTAGCATCCCAGAGTATAACTTGTAAATACACGCTTGTAGGCATATAGGCCGCCAGTTGCTTGGTTTACTTGGATCACCTTTCTTGTAGATGAGCTGCACGGTGCCCACCTTCCACACGGCTGGGACTTTTCCATGCGACCAGCATACCGTGAAAGCTGCATGAAGAGCCGGCAACAGCTCGGGCAAAAACTTCTTGTAGATGTCGTAGCCAATCCCGTCGATGCCTGGGCTGGAGGTGGCTTGGGCCTGGTGTACGGCATCTTCAACTTCGTCAGCGGACGGGGCGGACGTCAGCGCACTCGCGGCGGCGGTAGGCGGAGGCATTCGAGCTAACAGTTGACGGAAGGGCGCACCGACCTCGTCGTTGAAGTCGAAGCTGCGGGCGGGTGTATTGACGCCTTGGAAAAAATCATGGACTTCGGCCCGCGGTATTGGGCACCGGGTCGGCACCGACGGACTCGCTGGGTTTTCTGTGTCCGCGGGAGCATCTGCGAGCACTTGCTGCATGCACGCCTTCTCATGGCTGTAGAATAACTTGCGCAACTTGTCGCGCTTCATGGCAGCACGAACTCGACCGGCCCGGCGACGCGCCTTCCGAATGGCGGGCTGCGACGGCTTATCTGCACCTTGAAGATGGTCGAGGTGGTCGAGGGCTGCATGGAGTCGCTCGTTGACGGGCGTCTGCGGTGGGCGTCGACGTCTTGGTTGATTTCCTGGGCGTCGATGCTGCTGCTGCACTTGTCGTGGGGGGGCGGGAACGTTGCGCAAAAGGCGCAAGAGCTGTAAAAAGTGACGGGCTCAGCGCGGCAAGGTACCCTTCCGCCGTCTCCCAGTCTTCGACGTCCGTGAGTCTGTCAGCGAAGTCGTTGCCAACTCGCGGAATTGCCGCACGCGCCTGCTCTAGCTCGACGTCCGACAAATTGGGGCGGAGCTGCAGGCGCGGCTTGCGGGACGGCACACTGTCGCGGGACACAGGCAGGACCGGAAATGTTTGTCCTCGGTCACGGCGGAGGATGTCGGCGGCTGCATTGGCTTCGGCATCCTCTGGTGGCTGCATGTCTACATTGGCAACGGGGTCAGGGCTGGCGGTGACCGGCGTCGGCGGCTGCGTCACGTGCTTGCTGCAGCCTGATCCATTGATTCCGTGGTCGGCGCATTCCGTGCGAGTCCATCTGCAGTCGATGGCACGATTTGCAAGCCGATCGGCGACCTTGTTGTCGAGTCGGTCGACATGAGCAAGGCTGTGGGCTTCGAAGCGGCGCAAAAGTTGTCGGGCCTTGTTGCGAAGCTTTCGGAGACGAGCGTTGTTGCAGGCATAATTTCCGCGAACCTGCTCGAGGATGAGCGCGCTGTCTCCCTTGATGGCAAGCCTTCGCACATCATGGTGGAGCGCGCCGCTGAGGCCGTCCATGAGCGCGTGGTACTCGGCAGTGTTGTTTGTCTGCGACGAGCCGGCGAGAAAACGGGACACACTCCACTTGAGCACGGTGCCTCGGAATAGCGCGGCTCCAGCGCCGGCCAAAGTGTTGCTTGAGCGTTGGCGACATGCTCCATCGAAGTGTAAAATCCACTCGGTGCTTGGCGGCGTTATCTCGACACTTGCTTGGGCGACTGCGGGCGCTAGGGCATCATCTACGTCGGATGTGTCCATTGTAGCGTCGACCGGCAGTGCATCGGCTTTGGCGGCAATTTTATCCTGCATGGCCGGACACGTTGAACTTGCTGCTGTTGGGTCCGGTACGGAAGCTGTCGTCGTGTCTGGGACGTAGGCCATCATGCGGCGAAGAAAAGCGTCAACGTTGGAAATTTCCGCGTTCCGAAATTCAGCTTGGTCTTGGGCAGGCGCGCTAAGTAGGTTGACACGGCGACGCTTGGCTCCAGTCACCGGCGGGGACGTCATGGGGTCCGGGCGGGTACTTGGGGCTTGGCTACCTTGACCTGCACAGCGACGAGCAAAAGGAAAAAAACGCGGCCGAGAGGAACTTGTGAACAGGTTGGCTAAGTCTGGAGGAGGGTTACGGCGTGTCACCGTGGGCCCTCCCCCAGCCGCCGGCGTTGCTACTGCTTGAGGTGCCTGCTGCACCTGGCGCGCGGCGGTGTGCGCTTAGGGGACTGATTCACAGTGGAGGCTGTGCCGAGTGGCCGCTGCCCGGTGGGCGAACGACATGGCACAGGCGCATCCACTGTGAAACACGTCTGTGAAGATGGTCCCGCGATGTCGGCGTTGCCGGTGCGCGCGCAGCTCGGCGAACTGGCGCGACGAAAAGCCGCACGCGATGCACTGAAATGCGGCCGCATTGTGCGCGAAAACAGAAAGTGTAGCCATCGGCGCGGTTGGTGGGCCGTCTGGGGCGGCGGGGATGCTGGGCGGACATTGCCGGGTGTCTTCGTCATGGGAGGCGTCTACAGCTGCAGCATCGCAGGCGTCGTGTGTGCCTGTGGCCGCGCTTGCGCTGGCCTCCCTACCGCCTGCAACATCGGCGGCGATGGCATCGGCGGCTGTGACATGGCCCTCGGCCGAAAAAACATTTTCTGCACTTGGGACGTCTTCCATGTCGACGCCCATGCTGCCGGCACCCACACCGGCGACTATCGCACGACTTGAAAAAAATTCAGTCGGTGTGGGGCCTG
This sequence comes from Bremia lactucae, assembly GCF_004359215.1. NCBI lineage: Eukaryota > Oomycota > Peronosporomycetes > Peronosporales > Peronosporaceae > Bremia > Bremia lactucae. The sequence goes on from NC_090612.1 coordinate 3,888,101, forward strand.
TGGTAGCAGTATGGCCGGATTCCAAAGTTGGAAAAATTCCGGCCTGCCCGATGCCTGTGCGGCCTGTGGGAGCAGCATGGCCGAATTTCAGAGTTGGCGAAATTTCGGCCGGCCCGATGCCTGTGGTGACAGCGCGGCGGTCAATTTCCAAAGTCGAAAAATTGTCCGCCGGTGTGGGGCCTGTGGTGACAGTATGGCAACCAGGCTCCGAAATGGGTGCTAAAATTTCCGCCGGTGTGGAGCCTGTGGCGCCTGTGGTGCCAGCACGGCTAAATTCCGCAGCCGAAAAAATTCCATGTTCGGCGTTTGTGTGCCCTGTGGTGACAGCATGGGCCGACTCGAGAACTTGAAAAATTTCTGCAGCGCTTTGCCTCGTTTCAAGGACACTACGCGCGAGAGCTGGGGCAATTGTGGCTTCACGGGACGGCGCGGGGACAAAAACGGCAACACGACTTGCATCAGGAGCGGCGGAGGTGTCGGCGGTGGCGCCTGCGACGTCTGCGGCAGCCGAACGGACGGAGCCCAAATCTGCAAAAATTTGTGCATGGCTCCGCCTCGTTTCGGCGCCACTACAATCAGGGACAGGGAAATTGTTTGCTTCACAGGCCGTTGCGGAAGCGATGACAGAAGCACGACTTGTCACGGGGACGGCGGCAGCGATGCCTGCGACGTTTGTGGCCGCCACGAGGACGGAGCCCAAATCTGGAAAAATTTGCGCAGGGCTCCGCCTCGTTATGGCGCTACTACAAACGGGAAACTGGATTGCGAGCTCGGCTTGGGCCGGTACGGGAGCGGCGGCAGTGGCACGGGCGGTTGTGAGAGCGTCGGGGGCACGGGCGGGGGTGTTGTCCGCGATGGCGTCTTCGAAATCGTCGATATCGTCGTCGTCTTCCTGGCCTTGGGTACGTAAGTCGTTATAATAGTTGAATATAACATACCTTGATTTGTGCTTTCCCCCACTTGAATGCCTTGTTCTCCCGCTTCGTTTGCGCCCTCGCACGCCTGCGCGGCGTCGGTGCCTGCCTCGCTATCGGCGGCGCCCTCGGCGTCGAGCCCGTGGTCGCCCACAGAGCTCTCAGAGGCCGTACGTAGTCGGCCTCTGATTGGCTGATTAAGTGCTACCGACATAAACAGAAGGTCCATCGCGGAGCCAGCTGGCCGATTTGTGTTAAAGCCAGCGGCAACATCGCGGGCGTTGTATGCGTCGGGTGCGCGACTCTGTAAAGGTACGCTCGACCCGGCGTCTATTCGCGGGGTTAAAGCCGTTGCGGTCGACAAAAAAGTCGTCGCGGCGCCGGCTGTCGGATTTGTGTGCCCGTCGCTTGGGCCGCTAATATTCCGGTCTGTCCCGTCTCCCCTAAAAGCAATAGACCTGGCGACTTCCATTGGCCGATCCAATTCTACCATCCCGGGCAGAAAGTGCATGTCGGAAACAGCTGTTCGATTTGCGAAATCGACAATCGAAACGTCCGCGACGTCAATGTCGGCAGCGGCAACGGCGGCAGTGGCGGCGACGCTAGTGTCGGCTTCGTCGACATCCTCGTCGGCAGAAAAATTAGGTACGTCCGCGCCATCCCCATCCTCACCGTCGCTAAAAAATCCGCTATAGACGGACGCGGCGTCGTCCATCCGCACCGTAAAGTCGCTCGAAGCCGTGCTGCCTAGCGGCGACGACAACTCCGACGACTCGCTCGACAGCGCACGGCCGCGCGCAACAAGCGAGAAGATGGCCATGATGCAGAAGATAGTAGCGGTAGCAACGCAGTAGAATTAAAAAAAAAATTATCACGGGTAGAAAGCGTGTATTTATTGAAATTCTTTGGTGGAGGCGGCGCACGCGCTCGCCCCCGCTGACAAAAATTCTAGTGTGAAATTACTCAAAAGAGCATTCCTGAACCCTTACAGCACCGGAGTGCAAGGGGCCTGCTCCGGCTCATGTCAACGTCCTCAATTTTTTTTTTTTTATTTTTTTTTAATTTTATTGCCAATTTAGTAGTCGCCTAGGTGTGTAGAAAGGCTAATAGCTACAAAAAGAAAGGACTCAAATGAGTCAACATGTATGCTACACTAAAGGCTAATGGCTACATTGGGCTTGAAACGGCGGTATCCTTGCTGGAGAGTGCCGGTGGGGCCAAAGCAGGCCCAAGGTTCACTGGTTCCTTTCGGCTTGGTTAGTCAGGCCTTTGGAATGCGTACCTTGTCGTTGTTGGTGGCGACGTCGCGATCCCCGAGTCCGTCGCTGCGAGTCCTGGGTACTCCGCTGCTCTCTTGGTGTTGGCTGGCTTGTATTTGCAGGTGCAGTCGGTGTCCGGTTGAGACGCGGCCCCCAACGAGTGCTTGTACGCTGATGCGTTTTGGGGGGTAAAGCTGACGNATGTCGACGCCCATGCTGTCTGACCCATCACTGACGGCTATCACCCGACTTGGAAAAAATTTGTCCGCTGTGGGCCCTGTGGTGACAGCATGGCCACCTGTGGGGCCTGTGGTGGCAGTATTTCGGCCAGGGTCCAAAACTGGAAAAATTTCTGCACGACCCTGGGCCGAAAATAAAGTTGCGTTACTTGGGGCGTCTTCCATGTCGGCGTCCATGCTGTCCGACCCCACATCGGCGACTGTCGCTTGACTTGGAAAAATTTCGGTCGGTGTGGGACCTGTCGGGCCTGTGGTGGCAGCACGGGCGGAATCTAAAGCTGGAAAAAATTCGGCAGCACTCCGCCTCGTTGCGGAAGCATTACGCATTGGGCCAGGAAATATTCCAGCTTCACGGGCCGGCGCGGAAGCGAAATCAGTGGCACGACTTGCCTTGGGAATGCTGGTGGCGATACTTGCGACGCTTGCAGCCGCCGTACGAGCGGAGCCCAAACCTGGAAAAATTTGTGCAGGGCTCCGCCTCGTTTCGGCGCCACTACAAACCGGAAAAGGAAACACGACCTCACGGGCCGGCACGGGAGCGACAACAGCAGCACGACTTGCGTCAAAGCCAGCGACGATGACATCTGCAACGTCCGCGCTTCCCGCACGAGCGGAGCCCAAATCTGAAAAAATTTGCGCAGGGCTCCGCCTCGTTACGGCGCCACTACAAACAGGAAAAACGATAGCGACCTCGGCTTGGGCCGGCACGGGAGCGGCAACAGGCGCACGGGCGAGAAAGAAAGCATCGGGGGCACGAGCGGGGGTGTTGTCCGCGATGGCGTCCTCGAAAGCGTCGAGATCGTCGTCGTCTTCATGGCCTTGAGCACATAAATCACTATAATTAGTTGAATATAACATACCTTGATTTGTGCGTTCCCCCACTTGAATGCCTTGTTCCCCCGCTTCGTTTGCGCCCTCGCACGCCTGCGCGGCGTCGGTGCCTGCCTCGCTATCGGCGGCGCCCTCGGCGTCGAGCCCGTGGTCGCCCACAGAGCTCTCAGAGGCCGTACGTAGTCGGCCTCTGATTGGCTGATTAAGTGCCACCGACATAAACAGAAGGTCCATCGCGGAGCCAGCTGGCCGATTTGTATCAAAGCCAGCGGCAACATCGCGGGCGTTGTATGCGCCGGGTGCGCGACTCTGTAAAGGTACGCTCGACCCGGCGCCTATTCGCGGGGTTAAAGCCGTTGCGGTCGACAAAAAAGTCGTCGCGGTCGACAAAAAAGTCGTCGCGGCGCCGGCTGTCGGATTTGCGAGCCCGTCGCTTGGGCCGCTAATATTCCGGTCTGTCCCGTCTCCCCTAAAAGCAATAGAGCTGGCGACTTCCATTGGCCGATCCAATCCCACCATCCCGGGCAGAAAGTGCAGGTCAGAAACAGCTGTTCGATTTGCGAAATCGACAATTGCAACGTCCGCGACGTCAATGTCGGCAGCGGCAACGGCGGCAGTGGCGGCGACGCTAGTGTCGGCTTCGTCGACATCCTCGTCGGCAGAAAAATTAGGTACGTCCGCGCCATCCCCATCCTCACCATCGCTAAAAAATCCGCTCTCGACGGACGCGGCGTCGTCCATCCGCACCGTAAAGTCGCTCGAAGCTGTGCTGCCTAGCGGCGACGACAACTCCGACGAGCCGCTCGACAGCGCACGGCCGCGCGCAACAAGCGAGAAGATGGCCATGATGCAGAAGCAAGTAGCGGTAGCAACGCAGTAGAATTAAAAAAAAATTAACACGGGTAGAAAGCGTGTATTTATTGAAATTCTTTGGTGGAGGCGGCGCACGCGCTCGCCCCCGCTGACAAAAATTCTACTGTGAAATTACTCAAAAGAGCATTCCTGAACCCTTACAGCACCGGAGTGCAAGGGGCCTGCTCCGGCTCATGTCAACGTCCTCAATGAGCAACGTCGAACACCAGTCAGGTAAGTATGAATAAACCTTGGGAAATGTATGAATTTACTATATGCCGCGGGTGACCTTACGTACATTTTTTACTTTTACCTATCTTCCGAAAATTGTTTTCGAAAGACAATTCTGAATTGTTTATAAGATGCAGTTGGGAGAAATGTAGGTGAAAATATGGTGTTGCCAATTAGGTTAATCTTACCAGATTGCTTGAAATCCCGGAATTTATATCGAATAACGTCTTTGCGTTTCATCCTTCATTTTTGTAATTATGGTTGATATAAAAAATTCACGACTACAGGCCATGAAAAAATATCGTCAATCACGTCCCGTCAGCGTAGCGAATAAAACACGAGTTTAAATCATGATTATTACACATTTGCACAAAAAGTTATGCAAAAAGTTAACGTAAGTTCTTCTGATGATCGCTGTCATCACCTACTCTTGCTTCGTCACCATCACCTTCGTAACGACGCCGTGATATCATCATGCGTGAAGATTGTGGCGGAGCGATGCCAGCACAATGCTCGTGATTGACGTTTTTATATTCTCTGCAATAAATTCACATCGAAGGCGAGCTCACCTTCGCGTATTCTTCATGCCAAACATTTTTTTACATATAGACGCAAAAACGTCATAACCGCCACCCTTATCACAAAGGCGACACGTCGCACCCCAACCCACCTTGGCCCCCGCGGCCACATCCCAATATACACGCATGCCCTGCTGCGCTTATACGTGACCATCAGCAGGACGCTATCTTGTGGCAGCTCTGACTTAGAGTTGTATATAAGTCTCGACTGATAGAATAAGAGACACAGCCTTCGTTGCAGCTGCAATTGAATTGATCTTGCGTAAGCTGCAGATTTTCACACGCGACACGTTTGTGCCGCATATTCCGCCAGTATATCGGTCCCAGAACACTTACCACTTTTGGGTTCTTCGAGACGTTTCTGGCGCAAGTAAAGTTCTCAGCGACTTCGCAAGAAATAAATCGAATGCCTTGTCATGTGCGTTCACGAGTAGCTGTCTTTTTGTCTTAATAGTGCGCGCATATTGACGCAAGTGTCGTAAGATTCCATGACAATGACACTGTAGACGACGCCAAAGCGCGTAGTTCACGAACGACTGCATCGTGCACCGATCGGCGAGCCATCACGATAAATGTTCGGCTCCGCCACACAAAACGGTCGTTGCACTTTTGACCTCGGCGAACACCATAAATGTGGTATTGCTCATACTCGACATGATGCTTTACAAACTGGCTACATGATCCGAGCAACGATGGTTGCACTGAAGTCCGCATGTATATAAGCTGCAAGTGGGACACTGCGTACGCTCGAGTGATTCGGTCCGACCATGGACAGCAAAATATTGTGTCGCCCATTCACGCGCAGGAAGCTTCGGTAAGATAAACTGGGCGCCGCTTTTCCTCGAATTCATAATTGGATCCAAAGCTCAGCCCTAGCGCCAATGACCGCGCCTACGACGTCGCTCGGCGTTTTTCATCGTCCCAGCGCAGCGAACTTGACATGTCGGCGCAACTGACGGGTGACATCTCTGGAGCATAGCGGCTACGGGTGGTGCGGCACATTAATCTGGAGCATCATTTTGCTGCCGCACCGCCCTCCATCTGCACCGACTCCGTGAAGAACTTGAGTCCACGCGACGCCAGGTGGTCCTTGACGTCGACTCAAATCAATTCAATGTCGCCGGACTTGCGCTTCAGGCGCGTAAACGGTGACGAGTCGAGCTCGCTGTTCGGGAACAACTAGATGACGCTGGGTATGCGACCTTGTCAATGGTCGAAGTCCAAAATAAAGCGCTTCTGGACCACCTGCCACACTTTTCCTTGGGAAAATATGGCACACAAAGTATCGGGCGTGTGCATCATCTTCTAAGCGTGGATGACCTGTAACACGGCGCACAAATTCGCGAGGGTCACAAACACGAGGACGCCCTTTTCATCGGCGGGAAGAAAAGCGCTGTGCACTGGACCTGTTCAGCTTTACAGGTGCCTTATTCCGCGCACGAGAGCCGAATCAACACTGTCAAGCTGGGTCTTGTACGTCGGCACATGTCGCAGAAGATAGTCGGCCTTGGGTATTCATATGTTTTGATCGCTATGACCTTCTGCCATGGTGCCAGGGACGACCGGAATATGTCTGCAATTATGCGCTTCATTTCCTACAACTCAGGTCTCATGGCTTTACGGTGCTGCGCATGGCTAAAGCCGTCACCCACGACCAAGTACGTGTCCCTTCGTTGAGCTTGAGAGACGGGATGACCTCATTGTCAAGTCGAAGCTCCACTTGGTCTTCGCGAAGGTGACCGTGGACGTCGCTCTTCACCGACAGCGACGCGCATTTCGACGCATTCGCCTCCATCGTAGACCACTTCAGATATCGGGTCACGACAGCATGCGCCTTGTTGACCCCTAGCGCCGACGATCTGAAGGTCTTGATGTCGTCGGCGTATGCCGTCACTGAACGTTCGTGGTGGCGGTCACCGGCACGCTAATTTCTATATGCCATCTTTTGAAGAGCACGCACGAACGGCCTTAATGCCAACGAGAAACAGGTACGGGGACAACGGGCGGTCTTGGAAAAACTCCTGTCTGCAGAGAATTGGGTCCGTCGTCCCGTTCGTAGTGTTCGTCACGGTATAAACTGCACCGTCATAAATTTCCAGAGGCGCGAAATAAAATTGGTGTCTGCTACGAGTGCCTGCAAAACATTACAGACGAGACCCTGCAGCATCGAGCCAAATGTATTCTTCAAGTCGTACAGAACGTCAAGCACCTGTTCGCTTCCATCCAGCGGATCAGGCGCCGCGCTATGGTTTTCGAGTACAGCTTGTGCAAGCAGGCTTTAAGGCAGATGGGTCGCCAGTTGCTTGGTTGACTTATATCACCCTTCTTGTAAATTAGCTGTATAGTGCCCACCATCCAGACGGATGGGACTTTTCCATGCGTCCAACAGACAATGAATGCTGTGCGGAGCGCCGGCAGTAGCTCGGGCAAAAATTTCTTGTATTTGTCGTACCCAATGCCATCGATGCCTGGGCTTGAAATTGCTTCGACACGGTGGACGGCGTCTTCAGCTTCGTCGGTGTGAATAGGCCGACGTCAGCACACTTGCAGAGGCGGTGAGCGGCGGCATCCGGGTTAGCAACTGACGGAAGGGCTCACCGGCCTCGTCATTGAAGTCGAAACTGCGGGCAGGTGTGTTGACGCCTTGGAAAAATCCATGCACCACCGCTCGTGGTATTGGGCAGCGGGTCGGCACCGACGAGCTCGCTGGGTTTTCGGGGTCCAGAGGAGCGTTTGCTGCATGCACGCCTTCTCATGCGTGTAGAACAAATTGCGGAGCTTCGCGCGCTTCATAGCTGCACAAATTCGACCCGCCCGCCGTCGTGCGTTCCGAACCGCCGACTGCGACGGCTCCTCTGCACCTTGGGCTTGCTCGAGACGGTCAAGAGCTTCATGGAGACGAGCAGTATTGGGCATCTGTGGCGGTCTTCGACGTGTTCGTTTATGTATTGTGCGTTGAGGCTGCAGTTTCATATCGTCCTGCGGTCAAGAGTGCTTGGCGAACGGCGCAAGCGCTGTGTATATGAACGGACTCAACGCGGCAAGTTAGCCTTCAGCGGTTTCTCAGTCCTCGACGTCCGTCAACTTGTCAGCGAAGTCGTTGTTAACTCGCTGAACTGTTGCACGCGCCAGTACTTGCTCAACGTTCGACAAATTGGGACGGAGCTGCAGACGCGACTTGTGGGACGGCACACTGTCTCGAGACACAGGCATATTCGGAAAAGTAAAACCTCGGTCACGGCGGGGGATGTCGGCTTCGGCGTCGTTCCGGCATCCTCGGTTGGCTGCATGTCGACATTGTCGACGAGGTCAGGGTTGGCAGTGACCGTCGTTGGCGCCTGCGGCAGCTTCTGGAGACGAGCGTTGTTGCAGGCATAATTGCCGTGAACTTGCTCTAGGATGAGTGCGCTGTCTCCTTGATGGCAAGCTCTTGAACGCCATGGTGAAGCGCACCGCTGAGGCAGTCTATAAGGGCGTAGTACTCCGCCGTGTTGTTTGTCTGCGACGATCCGATCAGGAAACGGGAAACGCTCTACTTAAGCACAGAGCCTTGTAACAGCGCAGCTCCAGCACCAGCAAAAGTTTTGCTTGATCGTTGGCGACATGCTTCGTCGAAGTACAAGGTCCATTCGGTGCAGTGATGAGGCGGCGACATCGCGTCAGCTGCAGGCGCTGGCGCGACCTCTATAGTTGCATCGACCGACAGAGTTTCGTCCAAAATAGCGAAGTCCTCGACAGTGTCAAAGGCATCCATATGCGAGTCGACACGCATGCCCACGCCCGTTGAAAAAGCTGTTGGGAGGTCAGACGTGATTGTTGTCGCGGTCGCTCCACCAAGGTCCGGGACGTAGGCCATTATGCGACGAACAAAAATGTCAACGGTGGGATTTTCCAGCTTCATAGACTCATCGTGGTCTTGGGAAGGCACGATTGGTGGGTTCACATGGCGGCGCTTGATATCGGTTACCGGCGGGGATGTCATGGGCTCTTAGTCGGTACTTAAGGCTTGGGTACCTTGATCTGCAGAGCGACGAGCAAAAGAAAAAAAAACGGCTGAAAGGAACTTGTAAACGGGGTGGCAAACTCTAGAGGAGGGTAAGACGTGTCACCTTGCGCTATCCTCCAGCCGGTACCTGCTGCTCCTGGTGCGCGGCGGTCGTTGTTAAGGGACTGATTCCCAGTGGAGGCTATACCGAGTGGCCACTGCCCGGTGAACGACATGGCACAGACGCATCCACTGTGAAATACATCTGTGAAGCCGGTCCCGCGGTGTCGACGTTGCCGGTGCGTCCGCAGCTCGGCGAACTGGCTCGACAAAAAGCTGCACGCGGAGCACCTGAATGAGGCCGCATTGTGGGCAGAAATGGAAAGTGTAGCCATTGGCGCAGTCGGTGTGTAGTCTGTGGCGGCGAGGATGCTAAGCGGACTTCGCCGGGTGCCTTCATCGCGGGAGGCGTCTGCAGCCGCAGCAACGAAGGCATCGTTCATGCCTGTGGCCGCGCTTGCGCTGAATTCCCTACCGCCCGCAACATCGGCAGCAATACTATCGGTGGCTGTGACACGGGCATGGGCCGAAAATAAATTTGCTGCACTTGGAACGTCTTCAATGACGACGTCCATGCTGCCGGAACCCACATCGGCGACTGTCGTACGACTTGAAAAAAATCAGTCGATGTGGTGCTTGTAAGGCCTGTGGTAACAGCACGCACGGAGCTCAGATTCAAAAAAATCGGGCAGGGCTCCGCACGTTGTGAGCGCACTACATCTGAAATTCTGTGTCGCGACCTCGGCATTTGCCAACTTGGGAGCGACAATGGATTCACGACGGCAGCGGACACAGCGACAGTGGTGCCTGCGACGTCCGCGGCAGCCGCACGGACAAGGCCCAAATCTGAGAAAATTTATGCAGGGCTCCGCCTCGTTGTGAACGCGCTACATCCGGAATCTTCAGACCCCAACCTCGGCATGGGTCGGCACGGAAACGTCAATGGCGGCACGACTTGCGTCGGAGACCGCGACAGTGACACATGCGACGTTCGGGGTGGCCGCACGGACGGAGCCAAAATCTAAAAAAAGGTGCGCTATGCTCCGCCTCGTTTCGACGCGGCTTCATTCGGGAACAGGGATACGGACCTCGGCCATGGCTGGCACGGAAGCGACGACAGCGGCACGGGCGGGAGACAAACGTTCGGGAGCTCGAGCGGGATTGTCGTCGGCGATGGCGTCCAAGAAATCGTCGAGATCTTCGTCGCCTCGAGCACATAGGTAGTCATTGTAATTCAAATATAAAATACCTATATTTGTGCTTTCCTCCACTTGAATACCCGCCCCCCCCCCGCTCCAATCATGTCTTCGCACGCCTGCGCGGCGACGGCGCCGGCCACGCTTTCGGCAGTGCTGGCGGCGTCGAATTCCTGGTCGCTAACGGAGCTCCCAGAGGCCGTACGTAGTCGGCCTCATATTGGCTGATATATTTCCATCGAGATTGGCAGAAAATCCCCAGCGGAGCCAGTTGGGAGGATTTGCATCAAAGCCAGAGGCAGCATCGCGAGCGCTGTGTGCACCGAGCGCGCGACTCCGTGAAGGTATGCACAAACCGGCGCCAATTCGCGGGGTTAAAACCACCGCGGTCGTCCAAAAATTCGTCGCGGTACCGGCTGTCAGATTTGCGTGCCCGACGGTTGACCCGCTATCTTCCCGATGGGTCTCGTCTCCCGCGGCGCAAAAGACGTGGCGACTCCCATTGGCCGATCCAATTTCACCATCCCGGGCAGGAAGTGCTCTGTTCGATTAGCAATATCGGCAATCGCAGCGTCCCCGACGTCAATGCCGACAGCGGCGGCGACGGTACCGGCGGCGCTAGCGTCGTTGTCATAGCCGTCTTTGTCAGCAGTAGCCGCAATGTTCAAACCTTCTTAAAAGAACTCGTCTTCGCTAAAAAAGCCGGTCTGACAGACACGGCGTCGTCGATGCGGACCGTGAAGTCGCTCGAAGCCGTGCTCCCTAACGGCGACGATGGCTGCGACGGCTGTGGCGACCCGTTCGACAGCGCACGGCAGCGCGTAACAAGCGAGAAGATAACCATGGCACAACAGGCCAAGGAGTAGCAACGCAGTAGCTTAAGAAAAGAAACACGAGTAGAAAGCGTGTATTTATTGATACGTTTTTTTTGGTGGGAGCGGCGGACGCGCTCGCCCACGCTGACAAAAATTCTACTGTGAAACTACTCAAAAGAGCATTCCTGAACCCTTACAGCACCGGAGTGCAAGGAGCCTGCTCCGGCTCATGTTTAACGTCCTCAATCTTTTTTTGATTATTATTGCCAATTTAGTAGTCGCCTAGGTGTGTAGAAAGGCTGATAGCTATAAAAAGAAAGGACTCAAATGAGTCAACATGTATGCTACACTAAAGGCTAATGGCTACATTGGGCTTGGATAGACGGTATGCTTGCTGGAGAGTGCTCGTGAAACAAAAGCAGGCCCAAGGGTTACTGGTTCCTTTCGGCTTGGTAGTCAGTGGTAGTCAGGCCATTGGAGTGCGTACCGTGTGGTAGACGGTGACGACGCTGCGATCCACGAGTCCGTTGCGGCGTTGTCGGTACAGGCTGACTTGTTTGTGGCGCCGCTGTCGGTGCACGGTTGAGTCGGGGTTCCCAACAAGTACATGTACGCTTATTCGTTTTGGGCGGTATAGGTGTCGTTGCTGGTTGTACCCTTCGTGGTTCCCACCGTGTTGAGGTCCGTCTTGGCCGGAGCGAAGCGGTGATGGTCGCTGTTATCGGGTGTACTGTAGTCGTGGCGGTTGGCATCGGTATCGTTGCAGTCGGGGCGGCTCCAGATTTCTTTGATGTATCGTCCACGTTGATCTCGCCTGAGTGTAACCTCCATATCCGGTAACTTGCCTATACACACGTCGCAAAAATTTGTCTGTTCACCTTGGTAGCCGCGCGTTTGGTAAATTGCAGGTGGTCCGTGAGCGTCTTTAAGTTGGACGGGAGCACAGAGCTTAGCGCGCCATCGACCAACGCCGAAACATAATCGCGCCAGCCCACGCTCGCGAGGTATGGCTTACATCTTCTCAGCATGACGTGTACCCATGTACCCATGTTCCCAGCAGCAACATCGTCCGACTTTTGCGCTTCGTAAGCGACCGCGAGGTCGCATACGTATGCTGTCTTCTTCGCTTCATTGAAAAGCTGTATGTCAGGGTGAAGGGCACAGCCTGGGAAGCCGTCCACGAGCGCATCGTAGCGTGCAGTCAACTAAAGATTTGGCTTTGAAAATGCGACGCCCATCGCTGTCTTAATCAACGACAGGACTTGGTCATGGCGGCCATCGATGGCGCGCGCATTGCCGGGGCAGTGCTCCAACACAAGCGGCAGCGTCTCGTCACGGATGTAGCGCGGGTGTCGACACATCTTAATGCTGCGCTCGTTTCAGCGACGGAGTACCTAGCGCGTCAGCACCAAGTAAACACGCGCCGTGAGCGCAAAGCGGTACTCGGCGTCGCTGAGTCCACCACCGCGCGACACAGGAACTTCCTGCACCACCGACGACATCACTCTGCGTGATCAGGGTCTTCCAACGCTTCAACGCGAACAGTTTGGTTTGTTGACAAAGCTGGCGGGTCATGTCCTTGAAGCATTGTGGCTGCGGGTGGTGCAGCACTTTAATCTGGAACATCCTTTCTGCTTCCGCACCACTTTCCATGAACAACGGCTCCGTTGACAACTTGAGTCCACGCGACGCTAGGTGTTCCTTGACGTCAGCCTTCAGCGATCCGATGTCGCCGGACATGCGCTTCTTCCGTTCGAACGGAGACGAGTTGAGCTCTTTGTCCAAGAAGAGCTGCACTGCGCTTGGTATACGTCCTTGCCAGTATTCAGGGTCCAGAATAATTTGCTTCTGGACCGCCTGTCACACTTGCTCTTGCGCAATCTTGCGAACGAAATTGTCCGACGAGTGCAACATCTTCCAGGCGTGGCTGCATGGACAAGCTCATACTTGCTGCCGGAAGACGACCATTTGTGCTGGCGGCGCAACTATTATGACCTTTTTGGACGTGACACTCCCCGGCTAGACGCTCTTCGACATCTTGCTGTCGCAGGACGCTTTGGAAATCGACGGAACCACGTCCGTCGGGCTGAGCTTAAGAGCCAAGGCTTAATTCGAGGAAAAGCGGCGCCCAGTTTATCTTACCGAAGCTTTCTGCGCGTGAATGGGCGACACAATATTTTGCTGTCCATGGTCGGACCGAATCACTCGAGCGTACGCAGTGTCCCACTTGCAGCTTATATACATGCGGACTTCAGTGCAACCATCGTTGCTCGGATCATGTAGCCAGTTTGTAAAGCATCATGTCGAGTATGAGCAATACCACATTTATGTTGTTCGCAGAGGTCAAAAGTGCAACGACCGTTTTGTGTGGCGGAGCCGAACATTTATCGTGATGGCTCGCCGATCGGTGCACGATGCAGTCGTTCGTGAACTACGCGCTTTGGCGTCGTCTACAGTGTCATTGTCATGGAATCTTACGACACTTGCGTCAATATGCGCGCACTATTAAGGCAAAAAGACAGCTACTCGTGAACGCACATGACAAGGCATTCGATTTATTTCTTGCGAAGTCGCTGAGAACTTTACCTGCGCCAGAAACGTCTCGAAGAACCCAAAAGTGGTAAGTGTTCTGGGACCGATATACTGGCGGAATATGCGGCACAAACGTGTCGCGTGTGAAAATCTGCAGCTTACGCAAGATCAATTCAATTGCAGCTGCAACGAAGGCTGTGTCTCTTATTCTATCAGTCGAGACTTATATACAACTTTAAGTCAGAGCTGCCACAAGATAGCGTCCTGCTGATGGTCACGTATAAGCGCAGCAGGGCATGCGTGTATATTGGGATGTGGCCGCGGGGGCCAAGGTGGGTTGGGGTGCGACGTGGCGCCTTTGTGATAAGGGTGGCGCTTATGACGTCTTTGCGTCTATATGTAAAAAAATGTTTGGCATGAAGAATACGCGAAGGTGAGCTCGCCTTCGATGTAAATTTATTGCAGAGAATATAAAAACGTCAATCAAGAGCATTGTGCTGGCATCGCTCCGCCACAATCTTCACGCATGATGATATCACGGCGTCGTTACGAAGGTGATGGTGACGAAGCAAGAGTAGGTGATGACAGCGATCATCAGAAGAATTTACGTTAACTTTTTGCATAAATTTTTGTGCAAATGTGTAATAATCATGATTTAAAGTCGTGTTTTATTCGCTGCGCTGACGGGACGTGATTGACGATACTTTTTCATGGCCTGTAGTCGTGAATTTTTTAGATCAACCATAATTACAAAAATGAAGGATGGAACGCAAAGACGTTATTCGATATAAATTCCGTGGACTTCAAGCAATCTGGTAAGATTCACCTAATGGGCAACACCATATTTCCACCTACATTTCTCCCAACTGCATCTTATAAACAATTCAGAATTGTCTTTCAAAACCAATTTTCGGAAGATAGGTAAAAGTAAAAAATGTACGTAAGGTCACCCGCGGCATATAATATATTGATACATTTTCAAGGTTTATTCATACTTACCTGACTGGTGTTCGACGTTGCTCATTGAGGACGTTGACATGAGCCGGAGCAGGCCCCTTGCACTCCGGTGCTGTAAGGGTTCAGGAATGCTCTTTTGAGTAATTTCACAGTAGAATTTTTGTCAGCGGGGGCGAGCGCGTGCGCCGCTCCCACCAAAGAACTTCAATAAATACACGTAATCTACCCGTGTTAATTTTTTTTAATCTACTGCGTTGCTGCTGCTACTTGCTTCTGCATCATGGCCATCTTCTCGCTTGTTGCGCGCGGCCGTGCGCTGTCGAGCGGCTCGTCGGAGTTGTCGTCGCCGCTAGGCAGCACAGCTTCGAGCGACTTTACGGTGCGGATGGACGACGCCGCGTCCGTCGAGAGCGGATTTTTTAGCGACGGTGAGGATGGGGATGGCGCGGACGTACCTAATTTTTCTGCCGACGAGGATATCGACGAAGCCGACACTAGCGTCGCAACCACTGCCGCCGTTGCCGCTGCCGACATTGACGTCGAGGACGTTGCAATTGTCGATTTCGCAAATCGAACAGCTGTTTCCGACCTGCACTTTCTGCCCGGGATGGTGGGATTGGATCGGCCAATGGAAGTCGCCAGGTCTATTGCTTTTAGGGGAGACGGGACAGACCGGAATATTAGCGGCCCAAGCGACGGGCTCGCAAATCCGACAGCCGGCGCCGCGACGACTTTTTTGTCGACCGCAACGGCTATAACCCCGCGAATAGGCACCGGGTCGAGCGAACCTTTACAGAGTCGCGCACCCGGCGCATACAACGCCCGCGATGTTGCCGCTGGCTTTGACGCAAATCGGCCAGCTGGCTCCGCGATGGACCTTCTGTTTATGTCGGTGGCACTTAATCAGCCAATCAGAGGCCGACTACGTACGGCCTCTGAGAGCTCTGTGGGCGACCACGGGCTCGACGCCGAGGGCGCCGCCGATAGCGAGGCAGGCACCGACGCCGCGCAGGCGTGCGAGGGCGCAAACGAAGCGGGGAACAAGGCATTCAAGTGGGGGAACACACAAATCAAGGTATGTTATATTCAACTAATTGTAGTGATTTATGTGCTCAAGGCCATGAAGACGACGACGATCTCGACGCTTTCGAGGACGCCATCGCGGACAACACCCCCGCTCGTGCCCCCGATGCTTTCTTTCTCGCCCGTGCGCCTGTCGCCGCTCCCGTGCCGGCCCAAGCCGAGGTCGCAATCCAGTTTCCCGTTTGTAGTGGCGCCATAACGAGGCGGAGCCCTGCGCAATTTTTTCCAGATTTGGGCTCTGCCCGTGCGGCAAGCGCGGACGTCGCAGACGTCACCGTCGCAGGCTTTGACGCAAGTCGTGCTGCTGTTGTCGCTCCCGTGCCAGCCCAAGCTGATGTCGTGTTACCTTATCCGGTTTGTAGTGGCGCCGAAACGAGGCGGAGCCCTGCACAAATTTTTCCAGGTTTGGGCTCCGCTCGTACGGCGGCTGCAAGCGTCGCAAGTATCGCCACCAGCATTCCCAAGGCAAGTCGTGCCACTGATTTCGCTTCCGCGCCGGCCCGTGAAGCTGGAATATTTCCTGGCCCAATGCGTAATGCTTCCGCAACGAGGCGGAGTGCTGCCGAATTTTTTCCAGCTTTGGATTCCGCCCGTGCTGCCACCACAGGCCCCACAGGCCCCACACCGACCGAAATTATTCCAAGTCGAGCGACAGTCGCCGATGTGGGGTCGGACAGCATGGGCGCCGACATGGAAGACGCCCCAAGTAAAGAAAATGTTTTTCGAACCGAGAACCATGTCCAGTGCCGAACCATGGCCGAAATACAGCCACCACAGGCCACACAGGCGGCCACAGGCACCACAACGCCTGCGATGCTGCAGCTGTAGACGCCTCCCTTGACGAAGACACCCGGCAATGTCCGCCCAGCATCCCCGCCGCCCCAGACGGCCCACCAACCGCGCCGATGGCTACACTTTCTGTTTTCGCCCACAATGCAGCCGCATTTCGGTGCATCGCGTGCAGCTTTTCGTCGCGCCAGTTCGCCGAGCTGCGCGCGCACCGGCAACGCCGACACCGCGGGACCGTCTTCACAGACGTGTTTCACAGTGGATGCGCCTGTGCCATGTCGTTTGCCCACAGGGCAGCGGCCACTCGGCACAGCCTCCACTGTGAATCAGTCCCCCAAGCGCACATCGCCGCGCGCCAGGTGCAGCAGGTACCACAAGCAGTAGCAACGCCGGCGGCTGGAGGAGGGCCCACGGTGACACGCCGTAACCCTTCTCCAGACTTAGCCAACTCGTTTACAAGTTCCTCTCGGCCGTTGCTTTTCCCTTTTGCTCGTCGCTGTGCAGGTCAAGGTACCCAAGCCTTAAGTACCGACTAAGAGCCCATGACATCCCCGCCGGTGACCGGCCTGAAGCGCCGCCGTGTCAACCCGCCAAGTCTGCCCGCCCAAGACCATGTCGAGTATGCAGAGCAGGAAAATTCAAACGTTGACGCTTTTCTTCGCCGCATGATGGCCTACGTCCCGGACTCCAGCGCAGCCGTGACAGCAAATACGCCGGACTCGCCGACAACTTTTCCCAACGGCGTGAGCACGCATGCCGCCGTGCGTATAGCAAACCCAAGCACTACCGCGGACCCCAGTATTTCGGACGAAGCACTTCCGGTCGAGGCAACCATGGAGGCCGCCCCAGCGCCCGCAGCTGAGGCGACGACACCACCACTTGACTGCCCCGACTGGACCCTATACTTCGATGGAGCATGCCGCCATCGGTCCAGCGACACTTTTGCTGGCGCTGGAGCCGCGCTGTTCCAAGGCACCGTGCTCAAGTGGAGTGTGTCCCGTTTTCTAGCCGGCTCGTCGCAGACAAATAACACTGCCGAGTACCACGCGCTCATGGAAGGCCTCAGCGGGGCACTCCACCATGGCGTGCGAAGGCTTGCCATCAAGGGAGACAGCGCGCTCATCCTCGAGCAAGTTCGCGGCAATTATGCCTGCAACAACGCTCGTCTTCGGAAGCTTCGCAACAAGGCCCGACAACTCCTGCGCCGTTTTGAAGCCCAAAGCCTGGCCCATGTCGACCGACTCGACAACAAGGTCGCCGATCGACTCGCAAATCGCGCCATCGACTGCAGATGGACCCGCACAGAATGCGCCGACCACGGAGCAATGGAGCGACTGCAGCAGCACGTGACGCAACCGCCAACGCCGGTCACTGCCAGCCCCGACCCCGTCGACAATGTCGACATGCAGCCACCTGAAGATGCCGAGGACGCAGCAGCCGCCGACATCCTCCGCCGTGACCGAGGACAAACTTTTCCGGTCCTGCCTGTGTCCCAAGACAGTGTGCCGTCCCGCAAGCCGCGCCTGCAGCTCCGTCCAAATTTGTCCGACGTTGAGCTAGAGCTGGCGCGTGCGGCAATCCAGCGCATTGGCAACGACTTCGCCGACAAGCTGACGGACGTCGAGGACTGGGAGACGGCAGAAGGGTACCTTGCCGCGCTGAGTCCGTCCTGTACACAGCTCTTGCGCCTTTGCGCAACGGTCCCGGCCACCAAGAAGCATGTCGCAGCAGCCTCGACACCCAGGAAATCAACCAAGACGTCAACGTCCGCCGCAGACGCCCGCCAATGAGCGACTCCATGCAGCACTCGACCACCTCGAGCAAGTTCAAGGTACAGGTCAGCCGTCACAGCCCGCGATTCGGAAGGCGCGTCGCCGGGCAGGCCGGGTTCGTGCAGCCATGAAGCGCGACAAGCTCCGCAAGTTGTTCTACAGCCATGAGAAGGCGTGCATGCAGCAAGTGCTGGCAGATGCTCCGATTGACCCAGAAAAACCAGCAAGCCCGTCGGTGCCGACCCGCTGCCCAATACCGCGGTCCGAAGTACATGAATTTTTCCAAGCCGTGAACACGCCCACCCACAGCTTCGACTTCAACGACGAGGCCGGCGCGCCATTTCGTCAACTGCTGGCCCGGTTGCCTCCGCCCACCGCCGCAGCAAGTGCACTGACGTCCGCCCCGTCCGCCGACGAAGTTGAAGATGCCGTCCACCGTTCCGATGCAACCTCCAGCCCCGGTATCGATGGCATCGGGTACGACATATATAAGAAATTTTTGCCCGAGCTACTTCCGGCACTCCACGCCGCTTTCACTGTATGCTGGTCGCATGGAAAAGTCCCAGCCGTGTGGAAGGTGGGCACTGTGCAGCTAATTTTCAAGAAAGGAGACCCAAGCCAGCCAAGCAATTGGCGACCCATCTGCCTTCAAGCCTGCGTGTACAAGTTGTACTCGGGCATGCTCGCGCGCCGCCTTATCAGCTGGCTAGAGGCGAATAATTGCCTGACGGACGCACAGAAGGGCTTCCGGAGTACCGACGGTTGCGCCGAGCACAATTTTATCAGCTCCGCCGTGCTGGACCAGACCAAGCGACGCCCAAGACCGCTCCACTTGGTCTGGTATGACCTGAAGAATGCGTTTGGCTCGGTGCCGCAGAGTCTTGTCTGGAGTGTTTTGCAGGCACTCGGCGCAGACACCACATTCATTTCGCGCCTCCGGGAAATTTATGCCGGTGCGGTTTTCACCGTGACAAACACCGCGGACGGTGCAACAGACCCAATTTCTCTGCAGACAGGAGTTTTTCAAGGCTGCCCGCTGTCCCCGTACCTGTTTCTTGTTGGCATTATGCCGCTCGTGCGCGCCCTCCAAGAATTGGCTCCGGACATTGGCGTGCCGGTGACCGCCACCAGAAAGGTCGCTGTGACGGCATACGCTGACGACATCAAGACCTACAGCTCGTCGGTGCCAGGCATCAAGAAGGCACATGCTATGGTGAACCGATTCCTGAAGTGGTCTACGATGAAGGCCAACCCGTCCAAGTGCGCGTCGCTGTCGGTGAAGACAGATGCTCACGGCCACCTACGAGAAGACCAAGTCGATCTCCGACTCGACGGTGAAGCTATTCCGTCGCTCAAGCTCCACGAAGGGTACACATACCTTGGAGTCGGCGACGGATTTAACCACGCACAGCATCGTGGAGCCATGGGACCTGTACTACAGGAAATGAAGCGCATGATGGCAGCTATTTTCCGGTCGCCCCTGGCACCGTGGCAGAAGGTCAAGGCAATTAAGACGTATGTCTACCCCAAGGCCGACTACCTTCTGCGACATGTGCGGGCGTACAAGACCCAGCTTGACAGAGTGGACTCGGCTCTCGTGCGCGGACTCCGACACATGACGAAGCTAAACAAGTCCAGTACAACAGCGCTTTTCTTCTCGCCGATGGACAAGGGCGGCCTCGGGTTTGTGTCGCTCGCCAACTTGCGCGCCGTGCTACAGGTCAGCCACGCGTGGAAAATGCTGCACTCGACGGACAACTTTATCCGCGAGATTGCGCAAGAGCAAGTGTGGCAGGCGGTTCAGAAGCGCTTTATTCTGGACCCCGACCACTGGCGAAGACGTATCCCAAGCGCCGTGCAGCTCTTCCTCAACGGTGAACTCGGCTCGTCGCCGTTTGCCCAGCCGAAGCGCAAGTCCGGAGATATCGGGTCGCTGTGGGTCGACGTTAAGAACCACTTGGCGTCGCACGGACTCAAGCTCTCCAGGGAGTCGGTGCAGGTGCAGGGTGGTGTGGCCGCAGACATGATGCTCCAGATTAAAGTGCCGCACCACCCACAGCCGCTATGCTCCAAGGACATGACCCGCCAGCTCCGTCAACATACCAAGCTGGCGGCGTTAAAACGATGGAAGACCCTGACCACACAGAGCGACGTCGTGCGCGCGGTCGGCGGTGCAGGAAGCTCCTTTGCGTCGCGCGGCGGTGGGCTAAGCGATGCCGAGTACCGCTTCGCGCTTACCGCTCGGGTCGACCTGGTGCCAACGCGCTCGGTACTTCGTCGCTGGAACGAGCGCGGCAGCAAGACGTGTCGGCACCCGCGCTGCAGCCGAGATGAGACGCTGCCGCACGTGCTGCAGCACTGCCCTGGCAATGCGCGCGCCATCGACGGACGCCATGACCAAGTCCTCGCGCTGATCAAGACAGCGATGGGCGCTGCAATTTCAAGACCAGGTCTAGTTGACTGCACGCTTCGACGCGCACGTGGACGGACTCCCAGGTCGCGCACTTCGCCCTGACATCCAGCTATTCAATGCGGCCACGAAGACTGCATACGTATGCGACCTCGCGGTCGCGTACGAATCGCAGAAGTCAGACGATTTGGCCGCTGGAAACATGGGTACTCGGCATGCTGAAAAGATGTTGAAGTATGAGCGTGCCAAGACGCACCTGGAAAGCTTAGGCTGGCGCGTTTATGTTTCGGCGTTGGTCTACGGCGCGCTCGGCTCTGTGCTCCCGTCCAACTTCAAGACACTCACGGAGCACCTGCAACTTACCAAGCGTGCAGCTACCAAGTTGAACAGGAAAATATCTGCGACATGTGTCAAGGCAAGCTACCGAATCTGGAGGCTGCACTCAGGCGAAATTAACGTTGAGGACACATCAAGGAACCCTGAAGTCACATCGCCTACGCCGATACCGATGCCGACAGCCGCCATGACCGCCGGAAACCCTGCGACAATAGCCCTCTCCGCTCCGCTACGGCCACGACGAGCTTCAACAAGATGGGGGCCGCCGAGGGTACCACCAGCGCCGTCAGCTTTACCCCCCAAAACGCATCAGCGTACAAGCACTCGTTGGGGGCCGCGTCTCAACCGGACACCGACTGCACCTGCAAATACAAGCCAGCCAACACCAAGAGAGCAGCGGAGTACCCAGGACTCGCAGCGACGGACTCGGGGATCGCGACGTCGCCACCAACAACGACAAGGTACGCATTCCAAAGGCCTGACTAACCAAGCCGAAAGGAACCAGTGAACCTTGGGCCTGCTTTGGCCCCACCGGCACTCTCCAGCAAGGATACCGCCGTTTCAAGCCCAATGTAGCCATTAGCCTTTAGTGTAGCATACATGTTGACTCATTTGAGTCCTTTCTTTTTGTAGCTATTAGCCTTTCTACACACCTAGGCGACTACTAAATTGGCAATAAAATTAAAAAAAAAANNCACCGACTCCGTTGACAGCTTCAGTCCGCGAGATGCTAGGCGCTCTTTAACGTCTATCCAAAGTGATCCAATGTCGCCAGACTTCCGCTTCTGCCGCGCTAAGGGATTCATGAATAGCGTCACCGCGCTGGGTATGCGACCACGCCAGTGGTCGGAGTCCAAAATAAAGCGCTTCTGAACCGCTTGCCACACTTGCTCTTGAGCAATTTCTCGGACAAAATTGTCTGGCGAATGCAGCATCTTCCAGGCGTGGCTGATCTGCATCACGGCGCGCAAGTTGGCGAGGGACACAAATCCGAGGCCACTTTTGTCCATCGGCGAAAAGAAAAGCGCTGTTGTGCTGGACTTGTTCAACTTTAACATGTGTCTTAGTCCTCGCACGAGCGCCGAGTCCACGCTGTCGAGCTGGGTCTTGTATGCCCGTACGTGTCGCAGCGGGTAGTCGGCCTTGGGGTATACGTATGTCTTGATCGCCTTGATTTTTTGGCATGGTGCCAGGGCCGATCGGAATATGGCTGCCATCATGCGCTTCATCTCTTGTAGAACAGGTCCCATAGCTCCACGGTGTTGCGCGTGGTTGAAGCCATCACCCACGCCTAGGTACGTATACCCTTCGTGGAGCTTGAGAGACGGGATGACACTGCCGTCCAGATGGAGCTCCACTTGGTCTTCGCGGAGGTGGCCATGAGCATCTGTCTTCACGGACAGCGACGCGCACTTGGATGCATTGGCTTGCATTGTCGACCACTTGAGGAATCGTGTCACGACTGCGTGCGCCTTTTTAATCCCTGACGCCGAAGAGCTGTATGTCTTTAGGTCGTCCGCGTATGCTGTCACCGAGACGTTGCGGGTGCTGGTGACTGGCACGCCGATTTCGGGAGCCAAATTCTGTAGTGCACGCACAAGCGGCATAATCCCGACGAGAAACAGGTACGGCGAGAGTGGACAGCCTTGAAAGACACCAGTCCGCAGCGCAATCGGGTCGTTGCGCCGTCCGCGGTGTTCGCGACGGTAAAAACAGCACCGTCGTAGATTGCCTGGAGGCGCGAAACGAAACTGTTGTCTGCTCCAAGCGTCTTCAGTACATTCCACACGAGAGCTTGTGGCACGGAGCCGAACGCGTTCTTGAAGTCGTACCAGACCAAGTGCAGAGGTCGTGGTCGTCTCTTGGTTTGGTCCAGCACCGCGGTGCTCACGAAATTATGTTCGGCGCAACCGTCGGTGCTTCGGAACCCTTTCTGCGCGTCCGTCAAGCACTTGTTTGCTTCCAGCCAGCTGATCAGGCGCCGCGCTAGCATTCCAGAGTATAACTTGTAAATGCACGCTTGTAGGCAAATGGGTCGCCAGTTGCTTGGTTGCCTTGTATCACCCTTCTTGTAGATAAGCTGCACTGATCCCACCTTCCATACGGCTGGAACCTTTCCGTGCTTCCAGCAAGCAGTAAATGCTGCATGGAGAGCCGACAGCAGCTCCGGCAAAAACTTCTTGAAGATGTCGTAGCCAATCCCGTCGATGCCCGGGCTTGAAGTGGCATCGGCACGGTGGACGGCGTCTTCAACTTCGTCGGTGGACGGGGCGGACGTCAGTGCACTTGCAGCGGCGGTGGGCGGAGGTAACCTGGCCAACAGTTGACGGAAGGGCGCGCCGGCCTCGTCGTCGAAGTTAAAACTGCGTGCTGGTGTGTTGACTCCTTGAAAAAATTCGTGCACCACCGCTCGTGTTATCGGGCAACGAGTCGGCACCGACTGGGTCGCCGGTGTTTCGGGGTCCGTTGGAGCATCTGCCAGCACTTGCTGCATGCACGCCTTCTCATGGCTGTAGAATAACTTGCGGAGCTTGTCGCGCTTCATGGCTGCACGAACCCGGCCTGCCCGGCGACGCGCCTTCCGAATCGCGGGCTGTGACGGCTGACCAGTACCTTGAACTTGCTCGAGGTGGTCGAGTGCTGCATGGAGTCGCTCATTGGCGGGCGTCTGCGGCGGACGTTGACGTCTGGTTGATTTCCTGGGCGTCGAGGCTGCTGCGACAGGCTTCGTGGGGGCCGGGAACGTTGCACAAAGGGCGCAAGAGCTGTGTAAAGCGACGGACTCAGCGCGGCAAGGTACCCTTCTGCCGTCTCCCAGTCCTCGACGTCCGTCAGCTTGTCGGCGAAGTCGTTGCCAATGCGCTGGATTGCCGCACGCGCCAGCTCTAGCTCAACGTCGGACAAATTTGGACGGAGCTGCAGGCGCGGCTTGCGGGACGGCACACTGTCTTTGGACACAGGCAGGACCGGAAAAGTTTGTCCTCGGTCACGGCGGAGGATGTCGGCGGCTGCTGCGTCCTCGGCATCTTCAGGTGGCTGCATGTCGACATTGTCGACGGGGTCGGGGCTGGCAGTGATCGGCGTTGGCGGTTGCGTCACGTGCTTGCTGCAGTCACTCCCATTGACGCCGTGGTCGGCGCACTCTGTACGGGTCCATCTGCAGTCGATGGCGCGATTTGCAAGTCGATCGGCGACCTTGTTGTCGAGGCGGTCGACATGGGCAAGGCTTTGGGCTTCAAAACGGCGCAGGAGTTGTCGGGCCTTGTTGCGAAGCTTCCGAAGACGAGCGTTGTTGCAGGCATAATTGCCGCGAACTTGCTCAAGGATGAGCGCGCTGTCTCCCTTATTGGCAAGCCTTCGCACGCCATGGTGGAGTGCTCCGCTGAGGCCGTCCATGAGCGCGTGGTACTCGGCAGTGTTATTTGTCTGCGACGAGCCGGCTAGAAAACGGGACACACTCCACTTGAGCACGGTGCCTTGGAACAGCGCGGCTCCAGCGCCAGCAAAAGTGTCGCTGGACCGATGGCGGCATGCTCCATCGAAGTATAGGGTCCAGTCGGGGCAGTCAAGTGGTGGTGTCGTCGCCTCAGCTGCGGGCGCTGGGGCGGCCTCCATGGTTGCCTCGACCGGAAGTGCTTCGTCCGAAATACTGGGGTCCGCGGTAGTGCTTGGGTTTGCATACGCACGGCGGCATGCGTGCTCACGCCGTTGGGAAAAGTTGTCGGCGAGTCCGGCGTATTTGCTGTCACGGCTGCGCTGGAGTCCGGGACGAAGGCCATCATGCGGCGAAGAAAAGCGTCAACGTTTGAATTTTCCCGCTCTGCATACTCGACATGGTCTTGGGCGGGCAGACTTGGCGGGTTGACACGGCGGCGCTTCAGGCCGGTCACCGGCGGGGACGTCATGGGGTCTTGGCGGGAGCTTGGGTCTTGGCTACCTTGACCTGCACAGCGACGAGCAAAAGGGAAAAGCAACGGCCGAGAGGAACTTGTAAACGAGTTGGCTAAGTCTGGAGAAGGGTTACGGCGTGTCACCGTGGGCCCTCCTCCAGCCGCCGGCGTTGCTACTGCTTGTGGTGCCTGCTGCACCTGGCGCGCGGCGATGTGCGCTTGGGGGACTGATTCACAGTGGAGGCTGTGCCGAGTGGCCGCTGCCCTGTGGGCGAACGACATGGCACAGGCGCATCCACTGTGAAACACGTCTGTGAAGACGGTCCCGCGGTGTCGTCGTTGCCGGTGCGCGCGCAGCTCGGCGAACTGGCGCGACGAAAAGCTGCACGCGATGCACCGAAATGCGGCTACATTGTGGGCGAAAACAGAAAGTGTAGCCATCGGCGCGGTTGGTGGGCCGTCTGGGGCGGCGGGGATGCTGGGCGGACATTGCCGGGTGTCTTCGTCACGGGAGGCGTCTACAGCTGCAGCATCGCAGGCGTCGTATGTGCCTGTGGCCGCGCTTGCGCTGGCCTCCCTACCGCCTGCAACATCGGCGGCGATGGCATCGGCGGCTGTGACATGGCCCTCGGCCGAAAAAACATTTTCTGCACTTGGGACGTCTTCCATGTCGACGCCCATGCTGCCGGCACCCACATCGGCGACTGTCGCACGACTTGGAAAAATTTCGGTCGGTGTGGGGCCTGTGGGGCCTGTGGTGCCAGCACGACCAAATTCCAGGCTTGAAAAAATTTCAACACGCCCTATGCCTGTGGGGCCTGTGGTGCCAGCACGGCGGTCGATTTCCAAAGTCGAAATATTTTCCGCAGGTGTCGGGCCTGTGGAGGCAGCATGGTCTGAATCCACCGCCAAAGAAAATTCATGTTCGATGCCTGTGGGCCCTGTGGTGACAGCATGGCCACCTGTGGGGCCTGTGGTGGCAGTATTTCGGCCAGGGTCCAAAACTGGAAAAATGTCTGCACGACCCTGGGCTGAAAATAAAGTTGCGTTACTTGGGGCGTCTTCCATGTCGGCGTCCATGCTGTCCGACCCCACATCGGCGACTGTCGCTCGACTTGGAAAAATTTCGGTCGGTGTGGGGCCTGTGGGGCCTGTGGTGGCAGCACGGGCGGAACCCAAATCTGTAAAAATTTGCGCAGGGCTCCGCCTCGTTGCGGAAGCACTACGGTCATGGACAGGGAAAATTTCTTCGTCACGGGCCGGCACGGGAGCGAAAACAGCTGCACGACTTGCGTCGGAGGTAGCGACAGCGACGTCTGCGACGCCTGCATCCGCCACGAGGACGGAGCCCAAATCTGGAAAATTTTGTGCATGGCTCCGCCTCGCTGCGGAAGCAATACATTCGGGAACAGGGAAAATTACTCCGGCACGGGCCGGCACGGGAGTGGCAACGGCTGCACGACTTGTGTCGATATCCGCGACGATGACGTCTGCGACGTCCGCGCTTGCCGTACGAGCGGAGCCCAAATCTGGAAAAATTTGCGCAGGGCTCCGCCTCGTTACGGCGCCACTACAAACGGGAAAACGGATTGCTGCCTCACCTTGCGCCGGCACGGGAGCGACGACAGGAGCACGAGCGGGAGCCAAAGCGGCAGGAGCACGGGCGGGGTTGTCGCCGCGTTGGCGTCCTCGAAAGCGTCGAGATCGTCGTCGTCTTCATGGCCTTGAGCACTTAAATCACTATAATTAGTTGAATATAACATACCTTGATTTGTGCGTTCCCCCACTTGAATGCCTTGTTCCCCCGCTTCGTTTGCGCCCTCGCACGCCTGCGCGGCGTCGGTGCCTGCCTCGCTATCGGCGGCGCCCTCGGCGTCGAGCCCGTGGTCGCCCACAGAGCCCTCAGAGGCCGTACGTAGTCGGCCTCTGATTGGCTGATTAAGTGCCACCGACATAAACAGAAGGTCCATCGCGGAGCCAGCTGGCCGATTTGCGTCAAAGCCAGCGGCAACATCGCGGGCGTTGTATGCGCCGGGTGCGCGACTCTGTAAAGGTACGCTCGACCCGGCGCCTATTCGCGGGGTTAAAGCCGTTGCGGTCGACAAAAAAGTCGTCGCGGCGCCGGCTGTCGGATTTGCGAGCCCGTCGCTTGGGCCGCTAATATTCCGATCTGTCCCGTCTCCCCTAAAAGCAATAGACCTGGCGACTTCCATTGGCCGATCCAATCCCACCATCCCGGGCAGAAAGTGCAGGTCGGAAACAGCTGTTCGATTTGCGAAATCGACAATCGAAACGTCCGCGACGTCAATGTCGGCAGCGGCAACGGCGGCAGTGGCGGCGACGCTAGTGTCGGCTTCGTCGACATCCTCGTCGGCAGAAAAATTAGGTACGTCCGCGCCATCCCCATCCTCACCGTCGCTAAAAAATCCGCTCTCGACGGACGCGGCGTCGTCCATCCGCACCGTAAAATCGCTCGAAGCCGTGCTGCCTAGCGGCGACGACAACTCCGACGACTCGCTCGACAGCGCACGGCCGCGCGCAACAAGCGAGAAGATGGCCATGATGCAGAAGCAAGTAGCGGTAGCAACGCAGTAGAATTAAAAAAAAATTAACACGGGTAGATTACGTGTATTTATTGATGTTCTTTGGTGGGAGCGGCGCACGCGCTCGCCCCCGCTGACAAAAATTCTACTGTGAAATTACTCATAAGAGCATTCCTGAACCCTTACAGCACCGGAGTGCAAGGGGCCTGCTCCGGCTCATGTCAACGTCCTCATTTTTTTTTTTTAATTTTATTGCCAATTTTGTAGTCGCCTAGGTGTGTAGAAAGGCTAATAGCTACAGAAAGAAAGGACTCAAATGAGTCAACATGTATGCTACACTAAAGGCTAATGGCTACATTGGGCTTGAAACGGCGGTATCCTTGCTGGAGAGTGCCGGTGGGGCCAAAGCAGGCCCAAGGTTCACTGGTTCCTTTCGGCTTGGTTAGTCAGGCCTTTGGAATGCGTACCTTGTCGTTGTTGGTGGCGACGTCGCGATCCCCGAGTCCGTCGCTGCGAGTCCTGGGTACTCCGCTGCTCTCTTGGTGTTGGCTGGCTTGTATTTGCAGGTGCAGTCGGTGTCCGGTTGAGACGCGGCCCCCAACGAGTGCTTGTACGCTGATGCGTTTTGGGGGGTAAAGCTGACGGCGCTGGTGGTACCCTCGGCGGCCCCCATCTTGTTGAAGCTCGTCGTGGCCGTAGCGGAGCGGAGAGGGCTATTGTCGCAGGGTTTCCGGCGGTCATGGCGGCTGTCGGCATCGGTATCGGCGTAGGCGATGTGACTTCAGGGTTCCTTGATGTGTCCTCAACGTTAATTTCGCCTGAGTAAAGCCTCCAGATTCGGTAGCTTGCCTTGACACATGTCGCAGATATTTTCCTGTTCAACTTGGTAGCTGCACGCTTGGTAAGTTGCAGGTGCTCCGTGAGTGTCTTGAAGTTGGACGGGAGCACAGAGCCGAGCGCGCCGTAGACCAACGCCGAAACATAAACGCGCCAGCCCAAGCTTTCCAGGTGCGTCTTGACACACTCATACTTCAACATCTTTTCAGCATGCCGAGTACCCATGTTTCCAGCGGCCAAATCGTCTGACTTCTGCGATTCGTACGCGACCGCGAGGTCGCATACGTATGCAGTCTTCGTGGCCGCATTGAACAGCTGGATGTCAGGGCGAAGTGCGCGACCTGGGAGTCCGTCCACGTGCGCGTCGAAGCGTGCAGTCAACTGGAGACCTGGCTTGAAATTGCAGCGCCCATCGCTGTCTTGATCAGCGCGAGGACTTGGTCATGGCGTCCGTCGATGGCGCGCGCATTGCCAGGGCAGTGCTGCAGTACGTGCGGCAGCGTCTCATCTCGGCTGCAGCGCGGGTGCCGACACGTCTTGCTGCCGCGCTCGTTCCAGCGACGAAGTACCGAGCGCGTTGGCACCAGGTCGACCCGAGCGGTAAGCGCGAAGCGGTACTCGGCATCGCTTAGCCCACCGCCGCGCGACGCAAAGGAGCTTCCTGCACCGCCGACCGCGCGCACGACGTCGCTCTGTGTGGTCAGGGTCTTCCATCGTTTTAACGCCGCCAGCTTGGTATGTTGACGGAGCTGGCGGGTCATGTCCTTGGAGCATAGCGGCTGTGGGTGGTGCGGCACTTTAATCTGGAGCATCATGTCTGCGGCCACACCACCCTGCACCTGCACCGACTCCCTGGAGAGCTTGAGTCCGTGCGACGCCAAGTGGTTCTTAACGTCGACCCACAGCGACCCGATATCTCCGGACTTGCGCTTCGGCTGGCAAACGGCGACGAGCCGAGTTCACCGTTGAGGAAGAGCTGCACGGCGCTTGGGATACGTCTTCGCCAGTGGTCGGGGTCCAGAATAAAGCGCTTCTGAACCGCCTGCCACACTTGCTCTTGCGCAATCTCGCGGATAAAGTTGTCCGTCGAGTGCAGCATTTTCCACGCGTGGCTGACCTGTAGCACGGCGCGCAAGTTGGCGAGGGACACAAATCCGAGGCCGCCCTTGTCCATCGGTGCGAAGAACAGCGCTGTTGTACTGGACTTGTTGAGCTTGAACATGTGTCGTAGTCCTCGCACTAGAGCCGAGTCCACGCTGTCGAGCTGGGTCTTGTATGCCCGTACGTGTCGCAGAAGGTAGTCGGCCTTGGGGTAGACATACGTCTTAATTGCCTTGACCTTCTGCCACGGTGCCAGGGGCGACCGGAATATCGCGGCCATCATGCGCTTCATCTCTTGGAGAACCGGCCCCATAGCTCCACGGTGCTGTGCATGGTTAAATCCGTCGCCGACTCCAAGGTATGTGTACCCTTCGTGGAGCTTTAGCGACGGAATGGCTTCACCGTCAAGTCGAAGCTCTACTTGATCGTCACGGAGGTGGCCGTGGGCGTCGGTCTTCACCGACAGCGACGCACACTTGGACGCATTTGCCTGCATCGTCGACCACTTGAGGAACTGGACAACGATTGCATGGGCCTTCTTGATACCCAAAACCGATGAGCTGTAGGTCTTCAAGTCGTCCGCGTACGCCGTCACCGAAACGTTGCGGGTGTTGGTGATCGGCAAGCCAAACTCCGGGGCCAAATCTTGCAGTGCACGCACCAGGGGCATGATTCCAACGATGAATAGGTACGGCGACAGCGGACAGCCTTGAAAGACACTAGTTCGGAGCGCGATCGGGTCCGTGGCACCGTCGGCTGCGTTCGCAACTGTGAAGACTGCACCGTCGTAGATGGCTTGGAGGCGCGACACGAAGTTGGCGTCCGCACCTGTTGCCATGAGGACATTCCAGACGAGGTCTTGCGGCACAGAGCCGAACGCGTTCTTGAAGTCGTACCAGACCAAGTGTAGCGGCCGTGGTCGCCTCTTGGTCTGGTCCAGCACCGCGGAGCTCACGAAGTTGTGCTCGGCGCAACCATCCTTGCTGCGAAATCCCTTCTGTGCGTCCGTAAGTCGCCCGTTTGCCTCGAGCCAGGTTGTCAGGCGCCGCGCTAGCATCCGAGAGTATAACTTGTAAATACACGCTTGTAGGCATATAGGCCGCCAGTTGCTTGGTTTACTTGGATCACCTTTCTTGTAGATGAGCTGCACGGTGCGCACCTTCCACACGGCTGGGACTTTTCCATGCGACCAGCATACCGTGAAAGCTGCATGAAGAGCCGGCAACAGCTCGGGCAAAAACTTCTTGTAGATGTCGTAGCCAATCCCGTCGATGCCCGGGCTGGAGGTGGCTTGGGCCTGGTGTACGGCATCTTCAACTTCGTCAGCGGACGGGGCGGACGTCAGCGCACTCGCGGCGGCGGTGGGCGGAGGCATTCGAGCTAACAGTTGACGAAAGGGCGAACCGGCCTCGTCGTTGAAGTCGAAGCTGCGGGCGGGTGTATTGACGCCTTGGAAAAAATCATGGACTTCGGCCCGCGGTATTGGGCAGCGGGTCGGCACCGACGGACTCGCTGGGTTTTCTGGGTCCGCGGGAGCATCTGCGAGCACTTGCTGCATGCACGCCTTCTCATGGCTGTAGAATAACTTGCGCAACTTGTCGCGCTTCATGGCAGCACGAACTCGACCGGCCCGGCGACGCGCCTTCCGAATGGCGGGCTGCGACGGCTTATCTGCACCTTGAAGATGGCCGAGGTGGTCGAGGGCTGCATGGAGTCGCTCGTTGACGGGCGTCTGCGGTGGGCGTCGACGTCTTGGTTGATTTCCTGGGCGTCGATGCTGCTGCTGCACTTGTCGTGGGGGGCGGGAACGTAGCGCAAAAGGCGCAAGAGCTGTGAAAAGTGACGGGCTCAGCGCGGCAAGGTACCCTTCCGCCGTCTCCCAGTCTTCGACGTCCGTGAGTCTGTAAGCGAAGTCGTTGCCAACTCGCTGAATTGCCGCACGCGCCTGCTCTAGCTCGACGTCCGACAAATTGGGGCGGAGCTGCAGGCGCGGCTTGCGGGACGGCACACTGTCGCGGGACACAGGCAGGACCGGAAAAGTTTGACCTCGGTCACGGCGGAGGATGTCGGCTGCGGCTTCGTCCTCGCCATCTTCAGGTGGCTGCATGTCGACATTGTCGACGGGGTCGGGGCTGGCAGTGACCGGCGTTGGCGGTTGCGTCACGTGCTTGCTGCAGCCTGATCCATTGACTCCGTGGTCGGCGCATTCCGTGCGAGTCCATCTGCAGTCGATGGCACGATTTGCGAGCCGATTAGCGACCTTATTGTCGAGTCGGTCGACATGGGCCAGACTGTGGGCTTCCAAACGGCGCAGAAGTTGGCGGACCTTGTTGCGAAGCTTGCGGAGACGAGCGTTGTTGCAGGCATAATTGCCGCGAACTTGCTCGAGGATGAGCGCGCTGTCCC
>NC_090612.1:3919816-3924414 GCF_004359215.1 Bremia lactucae
GGGCATCTCTGTCTAAGTTGGACAGTAATGCCAGGATTGCATCGTTTCCTACGGTTGAACTCATTCGTTAAACCGCACTTCTTTCTATATCACTTAGAAAGGAGTAGCTATCAGGGGAAACGTGATGCGTTTTCCCACTGTCATCTAACATGTCCATGCTAGATGTGGGAAATGTGGTCCTTGGACGGACTACAAAGTGCTGCTAGGTGTAACGGGGCACTGCTGACTCGTACTGCTTCAGTACAAGTCCACTACGCACTGCTTCAGTTGCGAGTGGTGCCTCACGTCACTTCACGTTTTAGATAATATATTAATAAACAACCTTTAAGTATTAATTTCATGTAACGATACACCCCGTTGCATAGTGGCAATCTTATTAAACGAAATGAGGCGATGGTTAGAATTCATATGAATTATAAATGTTTTATCAGTACAATAACGTTTAAGAACTATGAAGAGCTAATTTAGTACTACTGAATATCAATACTCCGTACTTGAGGTGCCGACACGTGTCTTCGTGCCTAGAAGCAGGTGCAAACCGCTTCCTCGCTGTGCTAGGGTGTGTGCTAAGTAGAGCGTGGCCGCATTGCGACGTGCCCGTCTACAGTCAGTACACCGGTCACATGTGACCGCGTTACGATTACTAAGTCCCTGTGGCCTGACTTGCCCACTAGAACATAAAAAGCAAGTCCCGCAAAATCAGCGATAGGACAGAACAGTAGGACCATCTTTTTTTGAGTCGACCTTTCTTGAAAATAAAAGTCGTTAGAAGTTGTCATCTACATATTGTATTTGATAAATTTATGATTTCATGAATGACAAGCCTATACAGGTGGTTTTCCGCACAAAACTTATAATTCATTTGTTCTGCTGCGCGAGACCTCCTTTTCTGTGCAACGCTGATGTCGCGGGTCCTGATTTGAATGAGACGGCGGTTCTAATGCTTGCGTTAATATGAGAGTATTGATAGGTTCGATCTTATGATCAAGATTGATCGCAGATACGGATAAATCGCTTAACTTTTCAATCAAAATAATGTTTTTTCAATTGGATGAAGCTGAAGATATAGCGTTTTACAAATTAATCAACTGGAATGCCTCGGGTTGCCGGACATCAGTGTTGGCACATACCAGTTTTCGAGGTGAGGGTTCATGAAAAGCAAAAGTCGCTAGCAAAAACTGTCATCCATATTTTGCATTTGATACTCACAATTTATCATTCATTTCGTTTCGTAGACCGTTAGAAGAAGTTTGAAAAACAATCACAAAGCGAACACCAAAACAGATTGTGCGTTTAATTTTGCAAAACTAGATAACAAATGCAACATTTCATGCAGCTTCGTTGCTCAGTAGTTTCAAGCTCATTTGGTGCTACGTTGATGCACTCGCACGGCCAGTGGTCCCTTTACTGGAAGAACAAAGGAAAAATCGTAGGTTATTTTCCATGGATCTTCCACTGTTTCAATGTCAAAGCGGCTAAAAAGCACCGCCAAAACAGTCTTCATTTCGAGCATCGCCAGACGCATCCCTATGCATTTTCGTGGACCAGTGCTAAAGGTGATAAACTGGGGCGGCGAAATATTCTTTGGCTTTCCCGTCGCCTCTTCGAACCAGCGTTCTGGTCGATATTCCGCGGCATCGGCACCCCAGACATTCGTGCGTCTGGCTGCAGCGAACTTGGACACCATCACGATGGTTCCTTTCTTGATAAAAGCGCCACTTGTCAGTGTCGTGTCCCTTGTCGCGCATCGATACGTGGACACGGACCACAGACGCACACTCTCCTTCACGACGGCGTCCAAGTACAGTAGTTTTTGTGTATCTTCGAGAGTCGGTACGTCCATGTCCCCCGTCAAGAGCCCCGGGAGAATGGCGTGAATCTCCTCGCGAATTTTTTCAAGAACGCGAGGGTGGCGATTGAGCATCACAATGAGCCACGACAGACTAAATGATGTCGTGTCCTTTCCAGCAATGAAAAAGTTCACGGCCGTGTCTTGAAGCTCTTGTGGATTAATGTGGCCATTGTTGCTCATGAGCAACGTCAGGAGGTTTTGTTTTGCCGTTGGTGATTTCTTTTCGCTCAACGATTGAACCATAATGTTGCGAACCATGGTATTGACAATCTTCATATTGTCGCAAAGACGCTTTTCAGCACCGAGGTTTAGGAAGCGACATAGTTTCCACATCCACATGGGCGTCTGAAATCGATTTTGCACGGCATGCAGTGCAACGTCAAGAGGGTGTCTTTCGTCGATGAAAACGTCGCCACCGAGTTGATTGAGCTCGACGCCAAAGCCAATGCGAGTGAAGACGTCACTTGTGAATTTGCCCAGTAGCGACTTCATGCTCACACAATGTTGCCGATCAACACACCGCGCGAGGACATCTCGAAGCTGCAGTGTCTTTTCTTGAATCACTGGCTCCATGATTTCTCGAATGCTCGTGGTCGAAAAGAGATGACTCGCAGCGCGACGCTGTTGCTTCCACTTGTCCCCGTTCACGTTCAGCAATCCGTGACCAAGCACATCGAATGAAATGTCGGCAAGGGTACCCCCTTTTTCGAACACGTCAAACTTATCGACGAATACATCGTGAAGGTCACATGGCATTGAGAGCACAATCCAAGGCGGTTGGAAGAGAAGTTGCAAAATCCATGGGTGACCATTACTGGCGTCTGTTTGTTCGTTTATCCAGTCGCTCATTCGATAGCGATTGAATAGCAGCACGTCCAGCGTGTTGCCAAGAATTGGTAGCGTTGAAGCAGGGTGGAAAAGAGATTCCATACCTGGATCCGGCATTGGCATGGGCAGGTTGATTAGTTTCCACGACGCGTAAATGGCGGTTAACGCACTGAGTGCTAGAAGTGTCGACTGCTGCGTGGTGGAATGGCTTGTAATTGACCACATCGTACGAAGAAATGGTCGAGAGGACAGTACTCGATGAAGTTGTTGTGTTGGTTGAAAGCAAGATGCGGAATGATAGAGAATGAATCGGTCTGCAAAACAGCATTCATTTCTTGAGTTTTAGGGCAATGCCTGCCCAAGCATTAGTGAGAGGAATCAATGATGAAACGAATGCAATCAACGAGGAGCCAAAGTCTTCATTCTGGACAAACACATGTAGGATTGCACTGTTGCTTTCGGAACGTGTAGGTTGTTGATAGCACATGAACGGCAAGATGTCGACGACAACAGTAGTACCAATCTTGACGTTCAATTGTTGAGGATGCAGGAAAATCTCACCAACACGTTTCGACAAGTGTGGGACTTGGTTACTGTCAGTTTGTACAAAAGCTGACTGTAGCCAGATTCAGATCTGGGAACGGTCTTAATCAAACACCTAACGATGCAGCAAAGATTATCCGCGGAACGCTTAGATTATTCATAGAAAGAGCATTCACATGACATGGCGGCATTCCTTTTTATCACTTATCAAGGCTTTGACACCTTTTTAATTCCGTCCTGCGACATTTAACGAAGACAGTACATTGACAAGAAGCATCTGCATTCAAAGAACAGAGGCTTCTGGTGCGTTTCCTCGATGACCCCACCTGATTGACAAGATATAGACTTCAATTATCAATCATACGCTGAAATATGATTTTTAATTGTGTACCATTCTTCCAATGATAAAAGCTACCTTCAACCACCGAGATGATACAGTATAGTAAAAACGACATGCTGCTTTTCGCAATGTTAGCTATTTCCCAGACATCCTCGTAAGCACCAGGACACACGAGCTCTCGTTTCAAAGTCACTGTCTTCAATAGTTCATTAGTATGCTTTTAAGATACCCGTTATAGGCTGAGTCTTTTTGAATTACGGGTGCTTCTTGCAAGTTTGCAGTGCATGTAACTTATTGCCGGTCTGGTGTGTATGAGACAAAAAAATCTTTACTTTATCCTAGTGATGGGCGTATTGTCTTGTTGTACGGATCATGCTCATTAATGTTCAGCGCTGCATCGAAAGGTCTTGTTACTAGCCCTTTTCATTCTTGAATCTGGGTACAGTCACCTTTTGTGCAAATTGACAGTAATCAGGTCCCACACTTGTCGAAACGTGAAGGTAAGAGACTCCTGCATCCGTCAACAATTTGACATCAAGAGCGATACTGCTGTAGACGTCAACATCTTGTCGTTCATGACGTGTCATCAATTCGCACCTGCTAACAGCAACGATGCGCTCCACATGTCTTTGTCTCTGTTGAAAACTTACGGCTTGCCTCATTGATTGCACTCGTGTCATTATTGAACACTTTATCACATCTTAGCAAAAACTTTCTTTAACCGTGAAATCCAGATGGCACATTGCCGTGCAACTTAAAAACATATGCTTTGCAGATCGACCAATACCACTATTTTCTGAATTTCATTTAAGCCAACAATCTAAAACCATCAATTCAACCAATTAAACGTATACGATAGTGGCGTTTATGAGCGCAATAAGCCATTAGTTTTCAATGGGGACAAAGACATTTGGAGCGCATCGTTGCTGTTAGCAGGTGCGAATTGATGACAGGTCATGAACGACAAGATGTTGACGTCTACAGCAGTATCGCTCTTGATGTCAAATTGTTGACGGATGCAGGAGTCTCTTACCT
>NC_090612.1:3925667-3930830 GCF_004359215.1 Bremia lactucae
TTGTCTCATACACACCAGACCGGCAATAAGTTACATGCACTGCAAACTTGCAAGAAGCACCCGTAATTCAAAAAGACTCAGCCTATAACGGGTATCTTAAAAGCATACTAATGAACTATTGAAGACAGTGACTTTGAAACGAGAGCTCGTGTGTCCTGGTGCTTACAAGGATGTCTGGGAAATAGCTAACATTGCGAAAAGCAGCATGTCGTTTTTACTATACTGTATCATCTCGGTGGTTGAAGGTAGCTTTTATCATAGGAAGAATGGTACACAATTAAAAATCATATTTCAGCATATGATTAATAATTGAAGTCTATATCTTGTCAATCAGGTGGGGTCATCGAGGAAACGCACCAGAAGCCTCTGTTCTTTGAATGCAGATGCTTCTTGTCAATGTACTGTCTTCGTTAAATGTCGCAGGACGGAATTAAAAAGGTGTCAAAGCCTTGATAAGTGATAAAAAGGAATGCCGCCATGTCATGTGAATGCTCTTTCTATGAATAATCTAAGCGTTCCGCGGATAATCTTTGCTGCATCGTTAGGTGTTTGATTAAGACCGTTCCCAGATCTGAATCTGGCTACAGTCAGCTTTTGTACAAACTGACAGTAACCAAGTCCCACACTTGTCGAAACGTGTTGGTGAGATTTTCCTGCATCCTCAACAATTGAACGTCAAGATTGGTACTACTGTTGTCGTCGACATCTTGCCGTTCATGTGCTA
This sequence comes from Bremia lactucae, assembly GCF_004359215.1. Classification (NCBI taxonomy): domain Eukaryota; phylum Oomycota; class Peronosporomycetes; order Peronosporales; family Peronosporaceae; genus Bremia; species Bremia lactucae. Next base: position 3,926,392 of record NC_090612.1, read on the forward strand.
TCAACAACCTACACGTTCCGAAAGCAACAGTGCAATCCTACATGTGTTTGTCCAGAATGAAGACTTTGGCTCCTCGTTGATTGCATTCGTTTCATCATTGATTCCTCTCACTAATGCTTGGGCAGGCATTGCCCTAAAACTCAAGAAATGAATGCTGTTTTGCAGACCGATTCATTCTCTATCATTCCGCATCTTGCTTTCAACCAACACAACAACTTCATCGAATACTGTCCTCTCGACCATTTCTTCGTACGATGTGGTCAATTACAAGCCATTCCACCACGCAGCAGTCGACACTTCTAGCACTCAGTGCGTTGACCGCCATTTACGCGTCGTGGAAACTAATCAACCTGCCCATGCCAATGCCGGATCCAGGTATGGAATCTCTTTTCCACCCTGCTTCAACGCTACCAATTCTTGGCAACACGCTGGACGTGCTGCTATTCAATCGCTATCGAATGAGCGACTGGATAAACGAACAAACAGACGCCAGTAATGGTCACCCATGGATTTTGCAACTTCTCTTCCAACCGCCTTGGATTGTGCTCTCAATGCCATGTGACCTTCACGATGTATTCGTCGATAAGTTTGACGTGTTCGAAAAAGGGGGTACCCTTGCCGACATTTCATTCGATGTGCTTGGTCACGGATTGCTGAACGTGAACGGGGACAAGTGGAAGCAACAGCGTCGCGCTGCGAGTCATCTCTTTTCGACCACGAGCATTCGAGAAATCATGGAGCCAGTGATTCAAGAAAAGACACTGCAGCTTCGAGATGTCCTCGCGCGGTGTGTTGATCGGCAACATTGTGTGAGCATGAAGTCGCTACTGGGCAAATTCACAAGTGACGTCTTCACTCGCATTGGCTTTGGTGTCGAGCTCAATCAACTCGGTGGCGACGTTTTCATCGACGAAAGACACCCTCTTGACGTTGCACTGCATGCCGTGCAAAATCGATTTCAGACGCCCATGTGGATGTGGAAACTATGTCGCTTCCTAAACCTCGGTGCTGAAAAGCGTCTTTGCGACAATATGAAGATTGTCAATACCATGGTTCGCAACATTATGGTTCAATCGTTGAGCGAAAAGAAATCACCAACGGCAAAACAAAACCTCCTGACGTTGCTCATGAGCAACAATGGCCACATTAATCCACAAGAGCTTCAAGACACGGCCGTGAACTTTTTCATTGCTGGAAAGGACACGACATCATTTAGTCTGTCGTGGCTCATTGTGATGCTCAATCGCCACCCTCGCGTTCTTGAAAAAATTCGCGAGGAGATTCACGCCATTCTCCCGGGGCTCTTGACGGGGGACATGGACGTACCGACTCTCGAAGATACACAAAAACTACTGTACTTGGACGCCGTCGTGAAGGAGAGTGTGCGTCTGTGGTCCGTGTCCACGTATCGATGCGCGACAAGGGACACGACACTGACAAGTGGCGCTTTTATCAAGAAAGGAACCATCGTGATGGTGTCCAAGTTCGCTGCAGCCAGACGCACGAATGTCTGGGGTGCCGATGCCGCGGAATATCGACCAGAACGCTGGTTCGAAGAGGCGACGGGAAAGCCAAAGAATATTTCGCCGCCCCAGTTTATCACCTTTAGCACTGGTCCACGAAAATGCATAGGGATGCGTCTGGCGATGCTCGAAATGAAGACTGTTTTGGCGGTGCTTTTTAGCCGCTTTGACATTGAAACAGTGGAAGATCCATGGAAAATAACCTACGATTTTTCCTTTGTTCTTCCAGTAAAGGGACCACTGGCCGTGCGAGTGCATCAACGTAGCACCAAATGAGCTTGAAACTACTGAGCAACGAAGCTGCATGAAATGTTGCATTTGTTATCTAGTTTTGCAAAATTAAACGCACAATCTGTTTTGGTGTTCGCTTTGTGATTGTTTTTCAAACTTCTTCTAACGGTCTACGAAACGAAATGAATGATAAATTGTGAGTATCAAATGCAAAATATGGATGACAGTTTTTGCTAGCGACTTTTGCTTTTCATGAACCCTCACCTCGAAAACTGGTATGTGCCAACACTGATGTCCGGCAACCCGAGGCATTCCAGTTGATTAATTTGTAAAACGCTATATCTTCAGCTTCATCCAATTGAAAAAACATTATTTTGATTGAAAAGTTAAGCGATTTATCCGTATCTGCGATCAATCTTGATCATAAGATCGAACCTATCAATACTCTCATATTAACGCAAGCATTAGAACCGCCGTCTCATTCAAATCAGGACCCGCGACATCAGCGTTGCACAGAAAAGGAGGTCTCGCGCAGCAGAACAAATGAATTATAAGTTTTGTGCGGAAAACCATCTGTTTAGGCTTGTCATTTATGAAATCATAAATTTATCAAATACAATATGTAGATGACAACTTCTAACGACTTTTATTTTCAAGAAAGGTCGACTCAAAAAAAGATGGTCCTACTGTTCTGTCCTATCGCTGATTTTGCGGGACTTGCTTTTTATGTTCTAGTGGGCAAGTCAGGCCACAGGGACTTAGTAATTGTAACGCGGTCACATGTGACCGGTGTACTGACACACTAAGGATTTCGACTAGGCATATAGTCGGGATGTGTGATAGTACATCACGGCATATAGCTGGGTTACCATTGTGACTCATCTAGGCACGAACGACACGTGTCGGCACCTCAAGTACGGAGTATTGATAATCAGTAGTACTAAATTAGCTCTTCATAGTTCTTAAACGTTATTGTACTGATAAAACATTTATAATTCATATGAATTCTGTAACGGGGCACTACGACTTGTACTGCTTCAGTACAAGTCACTTCACACTCTTCAATCGGGGTGCTTTCGTTACTGATTATCTTAGTTTAATAAGATTGCCACTATGCAACGGGGTGTATCGTTACATGAAATTAATACTTAAAGGTTGTTTATTAATATATTATCTAAAACGTGAAGTGACGTGAGGCACCACTCGCAACTGAAGCAGTGCGTAGTGGACTTGTACTGAAGCAGTACGAGTCAGCAGTGCCCCGTTACACCTAGCAGCACTTTGTAGTCCGTCCAAGGACCACATTTCCCACATCTAGCATGGACATGTTAGATGACAGTGGGAAAACGCATCACGTTTCCCCTGATAGCTACTCCTTTCTAAGTGATATAGAAAGAAGTGCGGTTTAACGAATGAGTTCAACCGTAGGAAACGATGCAATCCTGGCATTACTGTCCAACTTAGACAGAGATGCCCTCCATTTAACTATCGCCAAGTTCATACAACATGAACTTGACGAGATGAAGGAAAAAGTAGCCTTGCTGAATCAGCAAGGCTCTCAACAGGCGGAACTGTTGAGATTACAACAGGTACAGACCCCTGTACCTGGGATGACGCAAACGCGTCGTCCCGAAACTTTAATGATTGACATCTCTAAGTATAGGGGAGTCGAAGAAGACTCCCTCTTGAGATGCTTTGTCGAGTTAGACGATGCCATAAGGGCACGTCACATAATCGACGAGCAAATGCAAATCGCATTCGCCCAATCAAGTCTGACCGGTCGTGCCAAACTTGGGCATTGGGCCTCAAGTTGCGCGACCCATACGTCTTTGGGTCGCTAGAGGCTTTTAAAACTCGACTCAAACATATGTTTGAACCACCAAGGGCTGAGTTCAGAGCTCGTTCAGAGCTTCTGAAACTCAAGCAAGGCAAGCGTGATAATCACGCTTATGCCCAACACATACGACTCTTAGCGAGTTGTATCACGAACAATCCAATCCATGATCACACGTTGATTACGGTGTTCATGCAAGGTCTTACGGATGGTCCCGTAAAGACTCACCTGTTCTGCTTGAAACTGGATACACTTGAAGAAGCAATATTCGTTGCGGAACAGGAGGACTTTAGCTAGAGACAGGCTCAAGCTAGTTCGTCATCATATCGTCCTCCAAGACGACACGAACTGGGAGATCCAGAACCTATGGACCTCTCTTATGTCGAAAGCGAGAAACCTCGCTATTCGAACAACAAGCGGTTCCAGAAATGCCATCGCTGCCAAAAATTAGGACACTAAGCTCATGAGTGTAGTGCCTTACGCCCAGCACCGAAAGGTACTGAACGTAATTTTGGATTGTACGCCAAAAAGGGAAACGGTCGCGGGTCCGACGTTGTTGCGACATCGCAACAGCGAGGCGGACCGCAAAAAAAACGGTCGGGGTCAGTAGGGGCGCAACGCCCTACTGATCCAGCTACCCCAAGAGAATTTGCAAATCTCTTGACTAAAAAATGCTCCAGACACACAATCACTATGTGTTTCTGCAATTAAAACTGACAAATGATTTCTCACTTAGAGCCCTAGTGGACTGTGGAGCGTCGAATAACTTTATTTGTCGCAAGTCGCTAGAGGGTCGTAGGCTCAAATATGTTGAGCGCGACATCCCTCCAACGAGGATGACGGTGCGTCTA
>NC_090612.1:3934796-3942118 GCF_004359215.1 Bremia lactucae
GGTGATTGCCTTGATCTTTTCGGGATCAGGGCGCACGTCGTGGTTACCGACGATGCACATAAGAAGTGGTATTTCGCTTGCAGCGAATATACATTTCTTGAGATTTGCATACAGCTTATGCTTTCGCATAAGTGTAAGATCCTGACTAAGGTGAGTTTTAAGTACTTCCACGTCCGTCTTACGACCGTACCACAATTGAGGCCATCGCACTCACTCGTAGTACATTTACACGCTTGTGGACGCTCCAAGACGTTCATCAGATGGCCATCTGATGAAAAATTGGCAAGCATCTTTACGGATCGATGCTGCCAGATGATCCTTGGCTTATAATCTCTGACCCAAGGTAAACCTAAGATATCATCAAATTTGTCATGCAAATCCAGTACGATGAAATCATTATCGTACTGTAAATCTCTTGACGTGTAGTGAAATTTAACTACACGTTTCATTATTGTTATCGATGCGCCTGTCGCTAGATGCACCGTCGTCCTCGTTGGAGGGAAGTCGAGCTCAACATATTTAAGCCTACGAACCTCTAGTGACAGGCGACGAATAAAGTTATTCGACGCTCCACAGTCCGCTAGGGCTCTAAGTGACAAATCATTTGTCAATTTTTTTTCAAGGTGATGAGGGATACCTCATCACCAGGTGCAGAGACACATAATGAGTGTGTGTCTGGAGCAACTTTAGTCAAGAGATTTGCAAATTCTCTTGAGGTCGCTGGATCAGTAGGGCGTTGCGCCCCTACTGACCCCGACCGTTTCTTGGCGGTCCGCCTCGCTGTTGTGATTTCGCAATAACGTCAGACCCGCGACCGCTGTCCTTTTTGGCGTACAATCAAAAATTACGTTCAGTACCTTTCGGTGCTGGGCGTGAGGCACTACACTCGTGAGCTTAGTGTCCTAATTTTTGGCAGCGATGGCATTTCTGGAACCGCTTGTTGTTCGAATAGCGAGGTTTCTCGCTTTCGACATAAGAGAGGTCCATAGGTTCTGGATCTCCCAGTTCGTGTCGTCTTGGAGGACGATATGATGACGAACTAGCTTGAGCCTGTCTCTAGCTAAAGTCCTCCTGTTCCGCAACGAATATTCCTTCTTCAAGCGTATCCAGTTTCAAACAGAACAGGTGAGTCTTTACATGACCATCCCTAAGACCTTGAATGAACACCGTAATCAACGTGTGATCATTAACTGGTTTTTTTGTAATACAACTCGCTAAGAGTCGTATGTGCTGGGCATATGCGTGAACATCACGCTTGCCTTGCTTGAGTTTCAGAAGCTCTGAACGAGCTCCGAACTCAGCCCTTGGTGATTCAAATGTCTGTTTGAGCCGTGCTTTAATAGCCTCTAGCGAATTAAAGACGTATGGGTCGCGCAACTTAAGGCCCAATGCCCAAGGTTTAACACGACCTGCCAGATTTGATTGAGCTAATGCGACTTGCATTTGCTCGTCGATTGTGTGACGTGCCCTTATGGCATCGTCTAACTCGACAAAGCATCTCAAGAGGGAGTCTTCTTCGACTCCCCTATACTTAAAGATGTCAATCTTTAAAGTTTCGGGACGACGCGTTTGCGTCATCCCAGGTACAGGGGTCTGTACCTGTTGTAACCTCAACAGTTCTGCCTGTTGAGAGCCTTGCTGAATCAGCAAGGCTACGTTTTCTCTTCATCTCGTCAAGTTCATGTTGTATATAGTTGGCGATAGTTAAATGGAGGGCATCTCTGTCTAAGTTGGACAGCATTGCCAAGATTGCATCGATTCCTACAGTCGAACCCATACGTTCGACCACACTCCTTTCTATGTCACTTAGAAAGGAGTAGCTTTCAGGGGAAACGTGATGCGTATTCCCACTATCATCCAACATGTCCATGTTAGATGTGGGAAATGTGGTCCTTGGACGGACTACAAAGTGCTACCAGGTGTAACGGGGCACTACGACTTGTACTACTTCAGTTGCGAGTGGTGCCTTACGTTAATTGACGTACACTGTACGTGCAGAGAAAGACTTCTCTTTAAGACAATAAACTTCAAGAGGATTAATGAAAACTGTTTTAATATAATTAAGTATCTCTTCTTTCTATCTGTTAATGCTAACTTAATTGTAAGCTAATACTAAACATGCAATTAAAATTTTATCTTATATTATCTGTCTCTCTCTTTTGTTTACATCTACATCTGATTAGTCTGCAAAAAAAATACATATAATGGCCTATACCTATTTATGATAAGATTTCTAAACTTTACTACATATAGTTATATCCTCCAAATAGTATCTACATTTTAGATAACATATTAGTTTACGACCTTTAAGTGTTAATTTGATGTAACGTTACACCCCTTTCACTTTATCTCGCTTATTATTGCCACTAAACCATCGATGCTTGAGAAAAGCATCGAGATAAAAATCTTCCTCAGCGCAAAAGTTCTTCTCGCTGGGATCAAGGCCATGTAGCTTTGTCGCAATAAACAAGGGATATTTATTGTGAGGAGTAGTCTCTCCAGACAAGCTATTAATTAGCTGCTCCGGCAAAATCCACGGCTTCATCTTAGGGGCAAGACGATCCATTATAGTGTCTACGATCCCCTGAGTGGTACCCACTGAAGCAGGGGTACCACAAGAACTTTCATTACGATGGCTTATGTCATCGTCATCACCACGCACAGAAATATGTGCAGGTGACGGCACGGGAGAAGGTGCTAACGATGAGGAATCCTCCTTATCGTTGAAGCCGAACATGCTGTAGCGAATGCTACCAGCACGTCTACTCGAATGAGCCCCCTCATTTGAAGGCTTATATCAGCCGCCTGACGATGATCAGGCGAATGTTCAATTCTCCCCGAGTCGGCCATTTCGTCCAACACGCATTCGTAGTCGACCTCAAAAGAGGGGTCGCATTCACGTGGTGTATCGCCACGTGCACCCGCATCATTTAGAGTTGCGGGAGAAGATGACACTACGGCAGACGTTTCGTCTGCCGCAAGAGACAAAAATGCGTCGTCCGCGGCTGCATGAACCGCAGCCGAAGGCGCCGCACTATTCCGATACCGCATGGACTTGTTAACCAATCTGACCAATCAACATCGTGTCTAATAAAGTGGTCTTATAGTGACTACTCTACTCAATGGCAGTCAGAGTGATTGTCGTTCAAGGGAGGGGTGATGTAACGGAGTGTATCGTTACATAAATTAACACTTAAAGGTTGTTAATTAATATATTATCTAAATGCTAGATTATATTTGGAGAATATTACTTTACATGGTATTATTTTGAAGGCTTATCCATTGGTAGATATAGACCAATTTATCTACTTTCTCCGCGGTCCAGTCAGCGCTGGACGCGCGCAAAGAGAAAGACAGATAAGACTTTTAGTACATATTTTGTATTAGTTTATAATTAAGTTAGTATTAAGCAGATAGACAAGAAGAACTTAATAATATTAATACAGTTTTCATTTAACCCTCTTTAAAACAAGTGTTTTAAAGAGAAGACTTTCTCTGCACGTACTAGTGTACGTAAAGTGACGTGAGGCACCACTCGCACTGAGGCAGTGCGAAGTGGACTTGTACTGAAGCAGTACAAGTCGGAAGTGCCCCGTTACACAATACTTATGGAAAGTAATATTGCATTTGAATTCTCATGATGATGTTTTTGAGGGTATATTTAGCGAAGCTGGACGTCAGTGAACGTGACTATTGAGGTGATATAGCTGACTTGACGTGACATTGGGACGTGGCGACGAGTGTGGCGACTTCGACTCTCGGACTAGGCCAGCTACGTTCTTTACCGCAAATAATGCGTCAATAGCGTCCACTTGCGCTTTGGGCAGTGGCCAATGGCGCGTCGTATAGTACTTTGTACCCGGCTCGAGATCAATCTCGTGGCGTACATACTGGTCCAGAGGTAACACCGAGGGAGGGTCTTCCGAGACCACATCCACAAACTCCTTTAACAGAGAAAAAAATAGATCCCTCCGATCCTTCAGGATGGCTGAGCCGTACCTCTTCTGACGATGAGACTTGCTCTCCTCGACCAATACGTCCGGGTCCATGATCGAAGAGGTGTTCAACTCCACAGACGTCGCTTCGCGATGTATGAGGACCACACCTTCCAGCGAACCCTCTTTGAGGTTCACTATGAACTCTCTTTGGGATATCTTCACAAGCTCCTACAATTCTTCAAGCTTAAAAGCAATTCCACCGCAATCTCGTCCATGTCATGTCGATCCGCGATTATGATCTTTGGCTCAGGAGATGAACCTGCCCCATCTTGTACGTATCGCCGTGCTTAGACGCCTTCCTATGCGGAAACTGAGCCAATGTCACCGCCTTGTACGCGCTGTCCAACAACTGCGATGTCCTACGACAAACTAAGCCCATCTTTGCCATGCGCGCGTCGCCCAGCGGGTGCGTCTTCCTGGGTGACTGGCCCTGCCTCACCACCCTTTACGCGTGGTCCGACGACTGCGATTTACTGTGAAGAAGTGAACCCATCTTCATCCCGTGCGCGTCGCTCAACGACTGTGTCTTCCTGAACGGTAGTGGCCACAGCAATATCGCTTGCGCAACCCCCACGGTTACGTCTTCCGGTGAAGGAGAAGCTCATCTTCTTCACTAACGTGTTGCCGAGCGACATCGCCTTCTTGAGCAAAAGTAACCGCAGCACTATCCTGTGCGCAACCGCCCACGGTTGCGACATTCGATCAAAGAGGAAACACGACTCCTTCATTTGCACGTCGCACACCGACAGCAATTTCCTGAGCAGTAGTGACCGCAGCACTATCGCTTGCGCAGCCTTCCCGATCGCGACTTCCTTTGTGGAGGCTGACCCAGCCTCAACACCTACAAATTTTTCAGTCGAAACTCGACATCCTTCTTCATTCACCACGTTCGCCTAAGCGGCAACCACTCTTTGGGAGTTGCTATAGTGCGTAAGACATCCGCCACGACCCGATTGGCACGTTCTGTTTGGCCATCGCAGGCGTTCCGAGCGTGAAATACGTTGTTCGTGCACAAATTTATCGCTTGACGAGGAGAGAATATTTCTCGCCAAGGCTCATTCACAAGTGGTTTGTGACTAGGACCCACGGTGCGACTACGCCAGTCGATCCATGGCTCATGCTTCATAAGCCATGACATCCCAAGGATGATATCAAATCCAAGACAATGAACGGTTCTTTAGAGTTAAACTCCTTAAATTTGATTATTAAGGGTAACAAAACCTTACGAGTTGTACGATCGATCCTGTTGCTAGCCGAACGGACACCTTGCTCTTGCTCTTCGAGTCTTCAATAGCCTTGGCGTAGAACGCTTGGTTCTTCTCCACAGAGGCCTTAGTCGCGAAGTGGTGTGACGCGCCCGAGTTAATCAAGACCGTCATAAGGTCTTCGTACCCATCCACCTTCGGGATAACCATTACCAAGTTCGACCGCACACGCACACCGGCCACAGACAAGCACAACAGTGTTGTCCCCGGAATTTGTTCTCCAGGAAGAGGAGGCAACCTTTCTCCTTTCTTGAGAGAGAGTGACCTCCCAGTAGGACGTCCCGCGCCACTTCGTCTCCTGACTCTACAACGCTCACTGCGTTCAGAGTTTGCTTCGTCCAAGCAGGCTTGCCATGGACTTTCTATGATGGCTTATTAAGGCAGTTCCTGCGATAAAGCCCAAGCGCATTACACCCGAAACAGCGGCCATCGGCCATCGAATTTCCCTAGCGTGGACGCGCCCGTTCGGCCGATGGGGTGGGGCCTTCGGCAATTCCGTTGACCCGACGTGGCTCTGGGCCGATCTCGTACAGTCGTCTAAAGCTATGTGCACAGCTTTGTTAGACGGAGTCGCTCGGCGGCGAGTGCGAACAGGACCGACTCGAACACCGTCCATCAACACCGTGATCTATTCTTTTTCCGACAACGGAACCCCGGCTATGGCAGTCTCCAAATTGCGAATCTCCATGGGATTGTCCTGTATGGACCGGTTTCCTTGCTTGCTCCGCAAGAACAGCGATCGATTACGGTAGGCCACGTTGGCGATCGAAAATGTTGTTCGCATCTCCTGAGCCATGAACTCCCACGAGACAAAGTATCCCGGAAAAGACGTACTTTTGGCCCATAGACCACGCCCTTGCCCAACCTCCCAGGTTCGAAAGGGCAAAGGCCACTTGAGACCTCGCGTCGCGAATCTGGCCTGCGCTCAGCGCAATCTAGATCTCCCGGATCCAGAAGACCAAGCTGTCCGCTTCCTTCTCGACAATGTGGGAACGCGGATCTTCACAGGCTTTGAAATGTCTGAATGCGGCGTATACGACGCCGGCGTCGAAGAGGAGCCCCGTGTCTCAGCCCTCACTACCGTACGTGCGGCATCTTGCGCCGCCGTACTCACGTGAGGAATGAAAGGGACTCGTAGCGCTTGAAGAGCTCAACTCGAGCCTTTTGTTGGTCGGGATTTAGGGAAGGGAACCCGACAAAATTCCCCTCGCCTAACAGGGTGACCATCCTTTCAAGCGTAGCCAAATGGGCATTAAACAGGTGATGATAGTCCTGCCTGAGAGGCATGTAGTCTTCAGGGTCATCCATCCTGAGTGCCATCCTGCTTGATTACTCCTTGGCTACCAGGTGTGACAGGGTCACACAGCAACTCACAGAGGAAGTTTTAAACTGTTGTATATTGAGATCTTAGAGCAGTCTAACTACAGTAGTAATCAGGCTACTAAATGCTTTTGTGTCCATGAGCTCAATAAGAAATAGCGCATGGTTCATGCTTTTAACAAGCTGAATGCGGTCACAATTCCGGCATCTACGCCAATTCCTCGGAAGGACGAGTTGCAGGACAACATTGCCGGATGCAGTATTTCTAGCGCGCGCGACATGGTCGACGGGTATTATCAACTACTTGTGATGGAATCAGATATTCCTCATACAGCAGTGAGTAGTGAGGACTCCCAGTGGGATGTTGTGGGAATGGTTGTTCATGCCCCAGGGACTTTCCAACGCTCCTGGTAACGCAACTCTTTCGGCCGATGAGGCACTTCGTGTAGACCTATTTCGACGATATATTCGTTCACATCAAGGCTTAAGGAGGTAAAACGGATGTCCAGTTGCATATCGAGCACCTTCGAGCGGTTTTGATGCGTATGCGCGATAATCGACATTTTGCGAACATCAACAGTGCCTCTTTTGGGCGGAAGAGATTCCCTCTTTAGGATGTTTTATTGGGAAAGGTGGAATCCGTGCGGATCCAAAGAATATTCATGCAATTGCACAATGGCCAACGCCGTCATCCCGGAAGGATTTACGCAAGCGGTTGGGTGGGTCTCGCAAACTATTT
>NC_090612.1:3942218-3948218 GCF_004359215.1 Bremia lactucae
GTCGGTGGCTGATAGTTTTTTGCCTTCTCCGTCTCCCTAACCCGAACGACGCTCGACTCACAGTCGGCGTCACCATCGGTCTCCTTAGACGGATGGGGGTATGTGACATCTTTTGGGTCTACATACCGTTTCAGACGACCAGGACGTTGACTACTCGGGTAGTGTCAGTATGCATATTCAGGAACGAAGTGATCGTAAAGGTCACTTCGGTAGTAATGCTACTGGTGGTGTTAGTATGTATCACCAGGAATGGAGTGATTGTAAGGATCGCTCCGAGAGCCATGTTTTCTCTTACATTAACATGAGCCAATGAGAGAGGGATCGCAATGTTTTACGGTTTGCTCCCTGGAATGCTCTGTGGTTGCCCTTTAAGGGTTACCTAGACTGTTGGTCTAGTATGACCAACGATCGATACCATATTCTGTTATTCGACTCATCCAGGCTTCACAAGCCTGTTGAGGACGAAATGGGATTCTTCATCGATGCCTTTTCCGGCATCAGTGGTACAGTTGTAAGCGGGCAAAGGATGTCACTCCTTTGTTTCAAGCTTGGGAAGCTTTGGTACAGAATGTGCAAAGTATAGGCCGCGAGGTCTGGATTGACAAACTGGACGCTTTCCGTAAATGGTTCGAAAAACGCACCGTAGCTGGTGCACGATACAAGCTGTACCGTTTGTCTTGAGAGGCAGGGTTACCTTGCGACTCGTGCCCATGCTGTTTTTAGGGTGCAGTTCATGCTCCAAGCAGGTATACTTTCTTAAAGATCCTCATTGGAGGACTCTCATCTCTTGTGTGATGCGCGAAGGGATTGAAAATCTGCAATCCTTTTTTTGAGCGCTTCCCGCGCTCGTTCTCTGACGGACTCTCTGTCGAGGAGGATGGGTCTCGTTGACATCATATTTTTTTGGATATTTTATCTGTTCAAATCTGATCCCGAGTAGCCTACGCGATCTCCCGGTTAGTAAGTCGAACAAAAAAACAGGCGGACATGCGTCAGCACCATGGAGGGTGTTTATTCAACATTAAGCATCTCCGTTGGGCGATGAAGGTGACATTTTCGCCCTGAAATGAACAAAATCTTCGTGATCTTTTTTTGTCACGCAAAATAAAGCGTGATTCATTTTCAATGTACATGGTTTAAGTAAGCTTAAGGCAGGCATGGAAAATGACGCGCTCACCGAAAGGTCAAGATGGAATTATTACTTAAAGTCGGTATGCTGCACTGAACAGGTGGAATAAAGTTAAGTTAAGCCATATTCAACGCCTAAGGTGGCCACGCTTGTTTCTAGCCACCTTCGCTAATATACTAGCAAACCTACACGGATAACAGTGAAGGTGAGGTGCATCGATACTAACGTGCAGAGGAAGATGTTCAGTATGTTAGAAGTCTTAGCTACGCTAGGTCAATATCCATGCTTTACTATAGGGAAAAAGTACGACAGTCTATCTACTCACTTAGATATATTCAAAGCAAACTATGTAAAGCGACTCCTTACGCACCGCCCAATCGTGTCTTGTAACGATTAACGGGATTAATTCAAACTTGAATCAACCAATCAAAAGAATTATGTCTTGTTGCCTCAACATTACCAGATTTTGGTAATCTTGGAAATTTTAAGCAAAACTTATTTAATTTAATGATTTTATACTTCTTTGTCATTTTCCTTTTGTTGGAAATGAAATCTATTATTCCTCCTATGGAAAAAAATAATATTTATCTAACGGGACACCACTTACATCCCATTAACTAAAGTGACTGATGTGGAGTGAGAGAAAAAAATATAGTGTTTTTTCTCTGTAAGTTAGCACTTATTGGTTTTTATTTTTGAAATTGCTGCGGACACACCCAATTTCTGCTATGGACACACCTCTAAAAGTGAAACTTTCTCTGCAGGTATAAATCTCTCTGAAAAGTAATTTATTGTAATAACAAAACAAAAATTACCGAGTGAAATCGCAGAAATGAGTAGTTTAGAAGTATGCGGTTGCTACAAGGATTCCGCACGCGCCATTTTCGTGCAGCGCGATCTGAACAATTTTAAAGCTCACCTGTAAGTGACATAAAGTACCTATTTTTGTCACTAGCCTCCTTTATTTCTTTATCGTTTATGCTGACATCCAAAACTTTAATTCTCACGCTTCCAAAGGCCAGCAAACGATCCTGGTGTTTGTAAAATACTTAAACGAAAGCGTAAAAGGCAAAAAATCTGCATGATTCTGAATAATCACCACTAAAACGTTTCCAAAGCCCGTAATACGAAAAAGGTGCAAGAACTCAGACTTTGTTTATTAACAGAAAGTTTAAAAGGCTGTCGAACTACTTAACCTATTAACTTTGGGAATGTCTAGACCCACCCCAGGTTTTTATGTCGTCATACTTACATGTAGGTCGAGCAGCCTAGCAATATTTTTAATGAGTCAAATATGCTTCTTAAAAGGGTTTGCGACGAATTCGCGCCTCTCTGCACTGCGATAGCTAGTTCCTGGAATCGTGTCGACTGTCTAAAAAACCACTTGTAAAACAATATTCGGGTGGAAAGATGCTTTCTTACGCTTGGCCAAGATAGAAGAGTTTGCTTACCTCTGCTTGCTAACTGCACCTGCTTCTACACAACGGAAGGTTTGTCGTAAATTCTGATGTCAGTGCAAATGACTATCTTTTAAAAATATGTTTTTTTGCTTAAATTAAAATTGGGGAGATTTATACCTGTAGACAAATTCCACTTTTATAAAAGTGTGTCCATAGCACGAATTGGGTGTGTCCGCAGCAATTCCCTATATTTCAATTCCAACTTTTGTTTGCCCATGGTAGCAAAGCTCGTGCCGTGGCCGGTGTGGCCGAAAATCTGGCAGCTACCCGACTAAGTGTAGCTGCTAGTGACGCAGATGTTCCAGTAGACGCTCATGTGTCTACAGCAGGGAGCAGTTCACCTTCAACTCTGATTGGAGGTGACTGGTACGAGTCGTCGTCATGATCCGACTCGGTGACCACTGTTAGGGCCTCCAGTCGCCCGGTCCGAGTCCGTCAAACCAAACGGCTCTGACGTGCCAGTCAAAGAGGTAATGACGACGTTATTTAGCTCGGCAGATCATTTTGGTGTGGAGTCATCTTGTGATGACTCCATCGACAGCGAAAATTCTGGTGATGCTAAAATGTATCACCAGGTACGAAGTCATAGTAATTGTCACTTCAAAAATAAAGCTACTGGTGGTGCTAGCGTGCATCACCAGATACGAAGTGATCTTAGAGATCACTTCGAGCGTAATGTTCGTTCAAATGCTAACATTAACTAACGGGAAAGGGACCGCGATATGTTGTTTTTTTACTCCCGAGGAGACAGACCCAGCCTCACCACCATTTACGCATCGTCTACCACATGCGATTTCCTGCGACAAAGTGAACCCATCTTGCCACGTGCGCGTTGCCTAGCGGCTGCGTCTTCCGGGGTGGAGACCCAGGCTCACCACCTTTTACGCGTCGTCCAACGACTGCGATTCCCTGTGACGGACTGTACCCATTTTCTTCACTTGCGCGTCGCTCAATGACTGCGTCTTCCCAAACGGAAGTGGCCATAGCATTACCGCTTGCGCAACGCCTCACGGTTACTTTTTACGTTGAAGGAGGAAACGCATCTCCTCCACTAACGTGTCGCCGAGCGACATCGCCTTCTTGAGCAATAGTGACCGCAGAGCTATTCTGTGCGCAACCGCTCACAGTTGCGACTTTCGATAAAAGAGGAAACATGACTCCTTCATTTGCACGTCGGACGGCGACAGCAACTTTCTGAGCAGTAGTGACTGCAGCACTACCGCTTGCGCAACCACCCTTGATCGCGATTTCCTTTGTGGTGGCTGACCCAGCCTCAACACCTAATAAGGGCCCCAGTCGGTACTAGACGGCATTCTGCATGCACCAACTCCACCGAACCGGCAAAGAGGCGTTCCGAGCGTACAATGCGATATTCGTGCACAAATCCATCGCATGACGAGAAGGGGACATTACCCACAAAGGCTCGTTCCACGAGTGGTTGTGACTAGCACCCACGGTGCGACTACGCCAGTCGATCCACGGCTCATGCTTCATAAGCCATGACACCCCAAGGATGAGTTCATACCGAAAAAAAAGTTCTCTTTGTGGTACCTCTGCTTCAGTGGGTACCACTCAGGGGATCGTAGACACTAAAATGTCTCGTCTTGCCCCTGAGAAGAAGCCGTAACTTTTGCCCGAGCAGCTAATAATAGCTTGTCTGGAGAGACTACTCCTCACAATAAGTATTCCTTATTTATTGCGACAAAGCTACATGGCCTTGATCCCGGCGCGAAGAACTTTCGCGCTGAGAAAGATTTTTATCTCGATGCTTTTCTTAAGCATCGATGGTATAGTGGCAATAATAAGCGAGATAAAGCCTCGCTTATGTAAGCCTGGAGCGCGTTTATTCGCAATGTCAAAAACATTGGACGCGAGGCCTGGCTATAAAGACTTAACCTGATGTGCATTAAGTTTGAGGAACAAACTCCTACCGGTGCAAGGTATAAATTGCATCGGTTGTCACGTGAGGCACGACTTTCATGCCTCACGCGGGGTGATCCCTGTCCGTGTTGTGTTGACAACACGAAGCGAGTAAAAGGGGATGTCTATTCCCTTTCTTCGCCCTGGGGAAGGGCTCGAATCTCTATCGAGATGCGCGATGCGATTGACGTTTTGCAATCGATTTACAGGCGCCAGGGGCGCGTGTTTTCCGATACACCTTCTGATCCATCGGATGGGTCTCGTCATACTGACGGACGAGGCCCTCAACGTCAACAATCAGCTGGGAACGAGGCATAACCGCGCCAGCAAACAAGATAACTCGTTCGCTGCCCCTTCACATCACGGTGGTTCTAGATGCGTTCCACAAGGAAACGTTGACCACGTTGGGAATCCATCAATGGCAAGGGAGGGAAAATTAGATCCGACCCATGTGTCGGATCTAGAGTCGAAATCGACAAAGTCGACCGCTTCGTCCATGATTTGGAGGAGGGACTTGATCACGAGGGCGGCAAGCGTCGCTAGTTGGAGCAGACGGTGCAGGCTCACCATATTGAGCGGTTGGAAGACAGTTCGAAGAGTGCGTACTCCATCTTGGAGTACGAACGGAATTATTACGCTCTTCGTGATGAGATATCGTCAGCTCATCGAGGTTTCGAGAAGCTTCGGACCCGACATGAGAATCTCCAGATTCAGCATAAGAATTTAGTTCGTGACCACAAGAATCTTTTAGGGATTCTTGAAAAGGGTGGTCAGATCCGTCCTCAGAAGAAACTGCGTGTTGATGGTACGGGCGGAGCCGACCAACGTAAAACGTAGGATGCGTTCGCATCCTACGTGGCAATTCTGTTGTGTACGCATTGTCTCCGCGATGCAGTACACGGAATTGCCCAATGAAGAAATGAGTGTTGCAACAGTGGGATTATTTTCACTGTTGGAATGTGCAGCCGGCTTGAAATTGGGTCGGCGTGATAACGCATCAGCGAAGACATTAAGTCGTCCTGGTTTAAATTCCCCGGAGCTGTTATACTCCGCGAAGAAGGATAGCCACCTCGCCATTCTTTGCGAGAGGTGTGGGCTATTGACGGCCGTGCGTAATGACGCATGGTCCGTATATACGATGAACGGTCTATCTCCTAGGAGGTAGACCCTAAATTTAGCCAATGAATATTTCATGGCAAGGAGTTCCTTGTCATGCACTGGATAATTGCGTTCAGCTGGTTGCAGCTGACGCGATTGGTAACAGACGACGCGCTCCGCGCCATCTGTATCGTATTGCATTAACGCACAGCCGATTGCGAAATCGCTGGCGTCACAGACCACATGGAATGGTCTGTCTTGATCCGCAATCGCCAATATGGGCGATTGCATCAAGCTTTGCTTGATTCCTTCAAATGAACGCTGACAATCAGCGTTCCATAACCATTTCTCGTCTTTTTTCAAGAGACGAGAGAGATGTACTGTCATCTCTGC
>NC_090612.1:3948621-3952791 GCF_004359215.1 Bremia lactucae
ATGGAAACTCGACTGGATATGTCGACGGCGGATCGTCCGCAGACGGACGGCCAGACCGAACAGGTCAACCGTGTTGTGGAGGATGTGCTTGGCAGTGTTTGCGTTGTTGAGCCATCCCAATAGAGTGTGCAGCTAGCGCAAGTGGAATTCGCAATGAATAATGCGGTGCATCCGTTGACAGGGCTTTCCTGTTCTATGTGAATGGGTTGCGGCATCAGCGTACTCCCCTATCGTTGCCAATGACCTTCAATGTGAATGGGGCAGAGGCTGTCGCCGATGACCCGAGAGGCCTATATAAGGTTCGACCGTCGTTCAAACGCAATTTGATGACTTTTATTGAAACCGATGAAGCCATTAGGCTACGTGTCAGGGACGCCATGGCTGCTGCTCAAGACCTTCAAAAGGAAAATAGTGTTAGTCATGGTCGCCGGAGTACGCAAGTGATTCAAATTGGTGATTTGGTGCTGCCTAATGCGAAGAACCTACTATGCACGCGGTATCAGTGGTCGTTAGTACGAAGCTTCGTCCGCGTGTCGTGGGACCGTTCACGGTCATTGGTGTGCACGGCAATCCCTAGACCTTGAACTTGCCATCGGCTATGGCAATGCACCCGACATTCTATGTTGGGATGCTCAAGGCCGACGTTGATCCGGCGGACCGGTCTGAAACAGACGCCACAATTGTCCCATCATCTGACGAAGGTCATCAGCCGTAGTCGCAGCAGACTCCTCACTTGGTGGATGGCCGGTCGTCCCTGGAGATTTTGCAGGTGGCACCGAAGAGGTGCAGGAGCTTGCGTTTAACTCGCAAGGTAGTGCTCAAGGATCTCCACCCAATTAAACAACGAATCCAGCCGACGCTGGTGGTTATATAAGTCCTTATTCATCGTCGCAGTCAAATACCTGATCATGTCGTCGAGCTGACTCGCAAGCTATTTCAAGCGCTGGCGTCATCGGCTCAGTATTCCTCAAAAATTTTCACACGAAGACCATCGGCAAGATCATGGTCTTCGAAGCGCGAACTCGACTCATCAAGGCAGATATGTTCTCTCGACATGCCGCCAAGCGATCCTGGCAGGAAGCCAGTGAGTTGTGAAGGGGTCGTAACTCCTCAGACGAACGCGATTGACCATGGTGGTATGATCCGTCCTCCTCGACCCTTGTTTAATCATGATGGGGAGCGACATTTCCATGTAGAAATTTGGTCGGACATCGCCGGAAGGCGGGACGGCAGGAGATCTGGGTAAAGTGGCGTGGCTACCCGAAGGCCCATAATACGTGGGAGCGGGAGGACCACCTCGTGGATGACTGAGCGCTGACCTCGTGAACGCTTATAGACGTTTCCACTCAATCGGTCAACACTAACCGGGCCTAGAAGGCTCTTCAAGTTGATGTCGTGGAGAAGTTTCCCCCTTCTGGATTTTGATGATGACTTCTTGGAGAATGATCGTCGGGGTGGAACTGTCTCGGTTGATACGACGATAATCATCCCACCGCCGATCAGCAACCGCTTTGGCCATGTGAGATTGAAGACGTCGAAGCGCCAACCTGTCGAGCTGGTGCGGCGAGTTGAAGAATTTGGGAAAAGATTACCCCGTGGCTGAGAGCCACTGGCAGAATTGGTCTTTGTAAGCCTGTCGGCCGACGTCAAGGTCGTTAGCTTGGACGAGTGGTCATTCGTCGACTTGCTCCACAAGTTCTTCTTGCACTCGGCATCGTTGGAGGTACTCCGCGTATTCGGCCACGGGTCAAACCTTCCCTGCAAGCAGCTGGGCCCTCGTTCGTGGGACGCAAGTTTCAAGACGACGCTTGTGGTCTACTTGGGGGTCCAATAGACACATAGTGGAGAAGCTTGTTCGTCGGTATGGCTCGAACTTGTCAGTCTCATGGAGACGTCGTGCTCGAAATAGGTGGTTTCGATTCTGGAGAAGGCGTGTCAGCAGCAATCGGCTCAAGTGGGGCATGATGAACGTCGGTGAATATTGGGGATGACGGTCGTGTGTCGGACTCGCGAGCACACTTTATTTCTTGTGCACGCCCCTGCCGGTTGCAGCATCGCGCGGCGGTTCGCATAGCCGACCCAGCACGTGGCTTTTTATTAGGTGATGTTTGAGCAGCGCGTTGCTTGAAGCTCAGCGACGCAGTTTGCCAAGCAGGTTGTTTTGCACACGATCTTTTGCATCTGAGTTGTTTGCGTCCTGGTGAGCTGCTTCTAGTGGTGATAATGTCTAAGTATTCGGTGGGTCACCCCGCACGGTATTTGACGGCTCAAGTGATGTTTCTTCGGCGTGCCTGGTAGACGTCGTGACGTCTGTCGTTGTGGTGACTGAATCAGTCGATGGCGCCGTGGTCTGCGAGTGCCCTGGGGGCGTCTTGAATAAGTCGTCATTGTGGTCGCTGCGGTGGTTCTGCGTGCGCGGGTGCCAGCGTGGCAGACTCGTTGTGTCACTTCCTTTCGGGTACCCCCTCCTAGCAAACGGTGTTTAGTATTTGGGTGTGTGAAGGAATGTAACGGGGTCACATGTGACCGGTGTACAGACACACTAAGAATATGTTGACTAGTTCATATAGTCGGAATGTGTCAGAGCATCTGGGAAAATAGCTGGCTTACCGTTGTATCTTGTTGAAGTACGCCGCGGCCGAGGCGGAGTGGAGGAGGCCACCGTTGCAGAATTTACCGTCGTCATGGTGGATGGTCGGTATCGGCACCGGCACAGTCGAGGCAGGCGCCGAATTCCTGGACGTGTCGTCAGCGTTGATCTCACTCACGTGCAGAAATTCTTTTGTTGAGCTTGGTGGCTGCACGCTTGATAAGACGCAGGTGCTCCGTGAGCGTCGTAACGTTGGACGGCAGCACTGGCCCAAGCGCGCCGTAGACCAACGCCGAAAGATGGACACGCCAGCCCAGCCTTTCCAAAAATGGCTTGGCGCGCTGACACAAGCGCACCTTCTCAGCGTGGCGCGTGTCCATGTTGCCGGTGGCTGAATCGTCTGTCTTCAGTGCCTCGTCTGCAACGGCAAGGTCACAGATGTACGCGGTCTTCGTTGCAGCGTCGAACAGCTGAATATCGAGACGAAGCGGGCGGTCGGGTAGTCCGTCGACGTGCACGTCGAAGCGCGCAGACAGCCGGACACCCGACTTGGACATCGTGTGGCCCATTGCTGTCTTGATCAGCGCGAGGACTTGGTCATGGCGGCCATCGATGGCTGGTGCATTGCCAGGACAGTGTTGCAGTACATAGGGCAATGTCTCATCCCGGTTGCAGCGCGGCACGTTTTGCTGCTGCGCTCGATCCACCGTCGCAGTACCGAGCGCGTTGGCACCAGGTCGACCCGGCCGGTAAGCGCGAAGCGGTAGTCCGCATCGCTAAGCCCACCGCCGCGCGACAAAATGAAGCTTCCGGCCCCGCCGACCCCGCGGGCAACGTCGCTCTGCGTTGTTAATGTCTTGCATCTCTGCAGCGTAGCCAACTTGACGTGGTGGCGCAGCTAATTGGTTATGGTCTTGGTGTCGAGCGGCTTGGGGTGGTGCGGTAATGTAATATGAATCATTTTGTCTGCTCACACCACCCTCAGTAATCACCGACTCCGTTGACAGCTTCAGTCCGCGAGATGCTAGGCGCTCTTTAACGTCTATCCAAAGTGATCCAATGTCGCCAGACTTCCGCTTCTGCCGCGCTAAGGGATTCATGAATAGCGTCACCGCGCTGGGTATGCGACCACGCCAGTGGTCGGAGTCCAAAATAAAGCGCTTCTGAACCGCTTGCCACACTTGCTCTTGAGCAATTTCTCGGACAAAATTGTCTGGCGAATGCAGCATCTTCCAGGCGTGGCTGATCTGCATCACGGCGCGCAAGTTGGCGAGGGACACAAATCCGAGGCCACCCTTGTCCATCGGTGCGAAGAACAGCGCTGTTGTACTTGACTTGTTAAGCTTGAACAGGTGGCGTAGACCTCGCATTAAAGCCGAGTCCACGCTGTCGAGCTGAGTCTTGTATGCACGTACGTGCCGCAGCAAGTAGTCCGCCTTGGGATAAACGTAAGTCTTGATCGCCTTGATTTTTTGGCATGGTGCCAGGGCCGACCAGAATATCGCAGCCATCATGCGCTTCATCTCTTGGAGAACAGGACCCATAGCTCCACGGTGTTGCGCGTGGTTGAAGCCATCACC
>NC_090612.1:3952891-3956526 GCF_004359215.1 Bremia lactucae
TTGCGCAAAATTTTCCAGATTTGGGCTCCGTCCTCGTGGCGGCCACGGACGTCGCAGGTATCGCTGCCGCCGTCCCCGCGACAAGTCGTGCTTCTGTCATCGCTTCCGCAACGGCCTGTGAAGCAAACATTTTCCCTGCTCCTGAACGTATTGCTTCCGCAACGAGGCGGAGCCCTGCGCTAATTTTTCCAGATTTGGGCTCCGTCCGTTCGGCTGCCGCAGACGTCGCAGGCGCCACCGCCGCCACCGCCGCCGCTCCTGACGCAAGTCGCGTTGCCGTTTTTGTCCCCGCGTCGTGGGCCGGCTTAAGAACTTGAAAAAATTCTGCAGCGCTTTGCCTCGTTTCCAGGACACTACGCGCGAGAGCTGGGGCAATTGCGGCTTCACGGGATGCTGTCACCACAGGGCACACAGACGCCGAACATGGAATTTTTTCGGCTGCGGAATTGGGCCGTGCTGGCACCACAGGCGCCATAGGCTCCACACCGGCGGAAATTTTAGCACCCATTTTGGAGCCTGGTTGCCATACTGTCACCACAGGCCCCACACCGGCGGAAATTTTCCTACTTTGGAACTTGACCGCCGTGCTGTCACCACAGGCGCCACAGGCATCGGGCGGCCGAAATTTCGCCAACTCTGAAATTCGGCCATGCTGGCACCACAGGCCGCACAGGCACCGGAGCTGAATTTTCGCCAACTCTGGAATTCGGCCATGCTGCTCCCACAGGCCACACAGGCATCGGGCAGGCCGGAATTTTTCCAACTTTGGAATCCGGCCATACTGCCACCACAGGCCCCACACCGACTGAATTTTTTTCAAGTCGTGCTATAGTCGCCAGTATGGGTGCCGGCAGCATGGGCATCGACCTGGAAGACGTCCCAAGTGCAGAAAATATTTTCCGGCCCAGAGCAGTGCCGCTGCCGACAATTCCATCGCTGCCGATGCTGCAGGCGATTTTTAAATATGCATTTGGCGAACTTTTTATATATGGTCTGTCGCACAATTATTCCATTGGTCTTCCGATTTCAGACTCTCACTTTAACACTATTTCTAGATTACTCTAATAGCATAATGTACATTTTATCACCAGGTCGAAATCTAACCTTTCGGCTGCCCACACGTATTATATCTTGGCCTAAAGATATTGATAATTATGTAATGTTTTAAGAACCAAAATATGGATTTTCTTCGGCAAAAATGCTCGTGTAACATTCCACTACTTATATATTTCACTTTGTAGTATTGTCAGAGTTCAAGCAAATTCTCTGTCAAAACTCGCATTACAAAATTCGCTACAACTATTTCACAAATCTGTATGACGTGTCATAGAATAGTAGGCCCCGAGTGATGGTGGTAAGCCCCGCCTATAATTCTCCTTTATTGGCAATACTTTGGCACTTACGTTTGATTGAGCTCCAGCCGCAATCATTGTACTGAAGAACGCCCGGACGCAATTTAGATAAAGGCACAGCTTATTTGGAAGATTGGCTCTCGCATGGCGCTTAGTTGCATGGAAAATCTCATTTGTGCTGGTAAAAAGACGACTATTTCGAACGACGGTTCCACTTTCAACGGCCATACGCTCGTCGACATCTCGCTATTGTGGCACACCAAGGTACTACATCTATCGTGCTACGAGGACTGAGCTCATGCGCCAATTCAGTTCTATATATTGAGAGTAGCATAAGCATCTTCGATGCAGGCAGCAATATATGTAAAATATTGAGTCCGATATGGCTTACCAAACGTCGCCAGATACTTAATTGTGTTGGTAACTAAAGCTAATCTCTTGTCACAAGTGTCTTCTCCCATGGTCGGAGAACTTTTACGTCTTTTTTATTAAAATTGTGCTTGTGTCTTACATGCCACAATGCTCTGTGTTAGATTGTAGATAGTAATCGCTGTTGTGGATGAAAGTCTGAACAGCGATGCGGTCGAGAATAAAAATGCCTTGCAGCGATAAATGTAGAGCTTGAGCTGAAGTATAAAAAATAAAAATTAGACAATTTTACTACATATTCAGTCTTCATGGACGACGAAAATAGAGACTTTAAAGTTAAAAGCGGTGCCTCGATTATCGTATCTGTGCGGGAATTGGCAACACTGTGTTTGCTGTCCTTGGTCGAGTTGAATCATTCAAAGTTGACATCATGACGCGTAAGTAGCGTCCACAGGTCGCATCACAGAGAGACTTCAGAGCAACCATCCTATCTCGCATCATGAAGCTGGTTTAAAAAGCGTCAAGTCGGCTTTAAGTGATACAGCACCTAAAGGAGCGCGCCGAGCCAATAGTGCATCACTCGTTTGCGTTGCGGAGTTGAATTGCTTATCATGGAGGCTCGCCAATCGGTGCAGGATGCGGTCGTGGAACGCATTTTGGCGTCATCTGCGATTGTTGCAGGTTGTGAAGCCATAACCACAATTCGTGCCACGATTAATACACGCGGACCATTGAGGAGCAAATCACAGCTACAAGTGAACGCCTCTGCCAAAGTATCCGAGATGTTTCGTCCCCGGTCACATCATCTGAGGACGCCGGCTTCGACGAAAAAATTCACCTGCGTCAGTAATATCTTCAAGGACCCAAAGGGCGGAAGGTATTCTGGTGCCGATATCGCTATTGGTGGCATATACGACACAAACATTCGCATGTGTGGGAATCTGCAGCTAAGATCAATCCGAAATCCGAATGCAGGAACAATGCCCTCAATTTTATCGGTCAATGAGACCATGCGCAAAACTCATTTGGACAAACCGCCAGATGGAGGTCCTGATGGTGTGCACCTTCTTATAAGCGCCGCGTCGGGCACCCAGGGCTTGCGTGTTCTGATAGGGAGTGGCCGCGGAGGTTCTGCGGCATGCGCGCTATTCGTGGCAAGGAAGAAATTTTTGATTTCATTGAACAGAAAACATTAGGCTCCCAAAAAAACCGACAGCCAATCAAAATACTATAAAATATAAATGCACGCGTCCCATAGCTAATCAATTGTCTCAACAGTGTTCGTACCATTAAATAATTGGTTTTGCTGCAACTCGAATCACCGTCCTTTAGTAAAATTTTATGTTACATATTGTAAGCTACTTAAGGCATCGACGCTAAAGATGAACTAACCTTAGATTGAAGACATGTCCGCCTATCTTGGCCTACTCTCTTGCACTGGCCCCAATTACCTGTGTTTGAAGTTGGCTTTCAGCATTGTAGATAAAGAAGGATCTATATCTACAATGCTGAAAGCCTCTGTAACGAGCTAAAGTTGCCCTAATGTTACACAGTCCCCGTTAAGTGCACTTGGTCTACTTAAGGGGATGGTCAATTACTAAATAATAGTAATTAGACCCAGCACTCGGGTGTGGTGCACATTTGTGACCAACCATTGTGTATGTAACGGGGTGTATCGTTACATGAAATTAACACTTAAAGGTGGTTAATTAATATATTATCTAAAAGGTAGATAAAATTTGGAGGATATTACTTTATTTAGTAATATCCTGAATTCTTATCCATAAATAGGTATAGACCATTATGTCTATTTATTCCGCAGACTAATCAGCTGTAGAAGTAATCAAAGAGAGTTACAAGATAAGATAGATAAGAATTCATTTACATGTTTAGTATTAGTTTATAGTTAAGTCA
>NC_090612.1:3957654-3973283 GCF_004359215.1 Bremia lactucae
TTAAACCGCTTCCTCGCTGTGCTAGGGTGTGTGTCTAAGTAGAGCGTCGCCGCATTACGACGTGCCCGCCTACAGCCTCTCTTTAAAGTGACGTCAGTGCTTATTAAAATGAAATCAATATATTTTGGTTTTAGCTACAGGTTTCCCTCGGATAACTTATCCCCTCATAACTTTTAACCTTACGTAACTAATAGGGTTTAACTAATAACTAATAAGTAATAAGATTTAGAAAAACATAAGTTTTTCGATGCAGAAAAATTATTACACAGCACATCACTAAGCTAGTGCAGCCATAAATCCAAGGTACGTTGCGTATTACTGCTGTACGTATGGAAATTTGAAGGTCCCGAATGCGCTTATGGAAGGCCCTTTTAAAAGAATTTGACAGATCAAGAAGTGTGGCAGTTATAGCTAAGGAGTTAAGCTTTTCATGCTTGCTAACCTGAACTTCCTTCACATGCTCTGGTTCCTAATTCTCATCCTCTTCTGCCCGCTGAATCTTTGCAATAATTTCCTCATCATCCAGCTCCCGGTGCGCAACCTTCTCCTGATTTGGATTCAATAAATACTCAATTGCCATAGGGTTCCTCAGTGGTGGCCTCTCTAAGGCTTCATGCAGCTCTAGTTCAATTCCCTGCTCCTCCGTGTGCACCATCTGCTATTGCGGTGCTGCTGCAAAGAGGCCCGTATGCCTGAAGCATTTTACCACTGTGGTATCTGAAATATCCTCCTATGCCCCCAAACACCACCGCATTGCTGTTAGCTGGTCAACCTTGTAGGTGTTGGCCTCCCCTCGCTCATCTCGGTCCACGGCATTCTGAATGTGAAAGCGCCTGTAATAGCGCTTGATGAGGCAATGATGCCAACATCCATGGGCTGAATTTTTGATGTGCAGTTTGGTGGAAGGAAAGCGACCTTGATATTCCCAAGCTTCAGTTCTTCCATTCTATGAGACGAAGCATTATTTAGCAAGAGAAGAATCTTTCTGCCCTTTCCCTGGCAAGGCTTGGTTAAACTGAACTCCAGGTACACTTGCAATATCACATGAGATATAACTTATCCTCATGTCATTATCAAATTTCTTTAGCCACTCTTGGAAGAGGTCTCCAGTCATCCATGCCTTCTTGTTGTTTCTGTAATAGAACCCCAGCCGTTCTCCTGTCTGCCGTTTGAAACAGCGTGGCATCTTGGATTTCCCAATGAAAAAGGTTTTAGCTTCTCGGAGCCATCAGCATTGGCGGTAAATGCGATAGTGAAACGCGTCTGAATGCGAGAGAAAGAACCAGAAGATTTTTAAAGTAAAGTACAGTTAGGATAAGGTACTCAAAATCCAGATATAGTTCACTTTGTCCTTCTTTAGACCTTAAATTTTTTTCTGTGAAATGGTCTTTCCTGGAACCGTGCTGTAGGATAGGCCTAAAAAAATAGTATGAGTCTCGCAATAAAATATATTACTATAATATGAATCAGACATGTTTTTATCCATGTTATACACATCTTTGAGCTCATGTCGAGCTATTTTTGCGTTGAGTTCAGGAAGTGCAGCTTCCATGGCTTCCTGATCTTTGGAGCCACTTTCACCATGAATTCGGATGCACCGAAGTTTGTTTCGCTGCTGGGATCTATGAAGCCATCCATTGGAAAACTTGTCAGCATCCTCTCAGGCGGTCAGCAAAGCACTTAGCCTCAACATTGATAATCTCCCCCGTGAGGGCAACGCTTTTCACCTGGCACTTAAGCACCCAAGTTGCCAGGGCTCCTTCGAGCTGAGGATAATGCGACACGAGGGCGCTTGGCAGCGAGTTCAGTCTCTGTCATGACTTCCAGCTCCTTGCGCTTCTTTAAGATGCCACTGATACCAGGCTGCGTAATGTTCTTGTTGGCACCTTGAAGATCACCAATCAAGGAAGTGCAGTGATACGAGTCCCGGCACTTGGCGAGGTAAAGACTATCCGACATCTCGATGTTCAATTCGCATCCAATTTGGAGCGAAACATCATCTCCTATGGTAAACTGGAGACAAAAGGATGTCTGCTTGAATATCGAGAAGGGAGGCGTGTTATGGTCTCTTGTTCCGGTGGTGACCCTATCATGGACGTGGAACGGCTACATGATGTGTTCATGATCAAAGTTTTCGATGATGAATGTATTGATGACCTTCGTGGATTGGATCACCAAAAAAACGAGGTCATGGCTGTCATTTCTAATGCCGGCCTGGCACATGATGAGGACTTACAGCGAGGAAGTTTGGTACATTTTCACCGCCGTATGGGTCACCTCTGCTACGATACGATCCTCAAGATGGCTAAGGACCCCGCCTCTGGTATCAAGTTGACCGATACCAAGCGTGATACTTGCCTAGCATTTGCAAAAGGTAAACAAACAAAATCCGTGCAGACAATCAAGGACAGTGGTTTAAATGCACCCATCGATGTGATCGGTGGAGTAATTTGTTCCGACCTCAAAGGTCCCATGACTCCACGTGATCGGCTTGGCAACCGATATTTGATCAATTTCATTGATCATCGGTCAAACTACTGCCGTATATTTCTAGCCAAGACCAAGGATGCCGCGGCAATGAACTTTTAAGCAATTTTTGGTGGCTTTCGAAAGACGATTCAATTGCCGTATACACGTCTTACGTACAGACGGTGGAGGCGAATACAAGCCTTTGGATGTTTTCTGCAAGGAAACCGGTGTCTCTCGTCAAATCAGCGAGCGTGGAAACCAGGCCAGCAATGGCAAAGCTGAAAGGATGCATCGCACCATCAGGAACATGGTGCGTAGCATGGTGTTTGCAAGTGGACTACCCTTGCATTTTTGGGGTGATGCTGCTGAGTATGCAGCCTACATCCTCAACCGTAGTCCTACCAAGGCAAACGAAGGCGGTGTATCGCCAGTCAAGTTGCTGACCAAGAAAGCACCAAACCTTAGCGACATAGTGATATTTGGCTCAAGGTGTACTGTGCATCAGCATACCAACAACGAGTCCTCGGGTGTGCGAGGAAAGATGCCATCGTTGTCGGTGAGAGCGACGAAACCAAGGGATATCGTGTATATCTACCAATAGAACAAATCGTGGTTGTATCTCAACACGTAACAAACATTGAGACTCTGACGGATGCTCAAAACCGTGAGTGGAACATCAACACTTCCGAAGGTCAGGAGGAGCCAGATGCCAAGGATAACGAGCGTCCAGAGAAAAGCCGTTAACCCATTTGCACACGCGACAGGCACGACGCGAGACAAGGTCACGACAAGCGAACGCAAACAGGCGCAGTGAACCTGCAGTAGTTGAACAGCAAGACAGTGTGAATGCAATCAGGGAGCCAGATCCTAGAGCCTACAGTGAAGCATTGAAAAGTAGTTTCAAGGACAAGTGGACGCTAGCTATGGAAGAAGAGTTGACGGCACTGGAAACGAATGATGTCTGAAAAGTGGTTGTGCCACCTGAAGGCTCACACGTCCTGCACAACAAGTGGGTATTCAAGACGAAGACTGATGCCAACGGACATGTTGAGCGATACAAGGCAAGATTAGTTGCCTGTGGCAATGAACAACTTTTCGGCGTTAATTACACCTTAACATTTGCTGCCGTGATGGAAATAGGCACCGTCAAGGTGATCCTAGTATCTCGCGTCGATGGAACGTTCCACCACGTCACGGGGACGCGCTGAACGCATATGTTAAAGCCGAAAAGGAAAACGACCTCGACATCTACATGCGTGTGCCAAGTGGAATGCAAGTGTCTGAAGACACCTTAATGTCGCACGGAGTCGAAGGCTCAAGACAACTTGCGTTGCTGCTGAAGAAGTCATTTTACGGCTTGAAGCAAGCCGGAAGGTTTTGGAGCAAGCTGTTACACACAAAGCTGATCGACTTGAACTTCAAGCAATGTTTGACGGACATGTGCTTTTCCTGAAATTAGAAAAACATGTGACGATCGTCGGCGTTTATGAAGATGATCTATTGGTCACAGGAACTTCAACAAAATGGTTGACGAGCTCTTCCAGAGCATGTCGTCGCTCGAAATCAGGGATCATGGGGTCGTGAACAAGTTTCTTGGTTTGCATGTACTATTGGATGCGAAGAATGGCTATAACTTGATCAAGAAGTCACAATCAACGCGATACTCAAGGACCACGGGCTGGAATCAGCAAACGGAGTTCGAACGCCAATCGGAGATGATTGCAACGACTCTGGACCAGAAGCCTCGACGATCTTAAAGACAGCAATTACAGGCGGGGAAGGAAGCGTGAAGGAAGTTTACTCTGGATCGCTAGATGCACCCGATCGGACATCATTTTTGCCGTCCATCGAGCAACACGACAAACGCGCAAGCCGACACTACGCGACTGGAAGATGGCCAAGCGTATCGCTAGATACCTGAAGGAAACGAAGACACTAAAACTATGCATCGACAGCACGACTAAGAAGAATGACCGATCAGGATTGAAAGTTGGAGCGACGCTGACTTCGCAGCAGACAAGACAGATCAAAAGTCGGTGTCAGGGTGCGTGTTGACGAAGAGCGGCGCAGTTGTGCTCTGGATTTGCAAGAAAGAAGGCGGAGTATCGCTAAGCACCATGGATGCAGAATTCATTGCTGCTTCGCAAGCTGGTCGCGAGCTTTTGGGGTTGAAGGAACTGTTTGGAGAATTGGGCATGAAGATTGTCAAGCCTATGCCCATGTGGATGGACAACCAAGCAGCGATCAAGCAACTGGAGGATGAGAAGAGCACCACAAGTGCGAAGCACGTTGATATCCGTTTCAAGTTTATCTGTCAACATGCTCAAGAGAAAATGGTGAAACCAAGCTTTATCAAGTCAAGTGACATGATCGCGGACCTGCTTACGAAGGCCTTGCCAGCAACAAGAATCCAAGACTTACGCGAGATGTTTAAGTTGAAGGCCATGGAAGATGCCGTCGAGGAGGAGTGTTAGAAGGTACTGTTTCAGACAGGTCATCAAGATTTGAAGCCCAAGCTCAAGATCAGTTACAGGTAATATGCGACGTCACCTGATTGGCTGTTTCGTTGTGGCATCTTGACAGATGGAACGAGATGGTACGGACGACACATCATGACGTGACAGATAGGATCGGGAGAGATGGACGACATGTGATGAGATGGCACATGGGACGGGGAGATCCGGCCACCATGTGCGATTGATCTGGTCAGCATGGGGTTCCGTTGGAAATGCACGTTGTAGTGTTGATGGGGAAGAGTAGTTAACACTAATATATTCACTTTTGCTTCTACTACCTCTGCAACAAGTGCAGAACCTCATTCTACCATCTGATGCCGCAGTGAAGCACTGTTTTGGCAGTCGACCACGTCCTCCAGTAGACTTAGGTCGTTGACGAGGTGTCGACTTGAACCACTGTCCAGAATCCAACGATTCACACCCTTTGACTGGTCATCTTGAACGGTTAAAACAAAATTCGCATTTTTGTTCTTTTTGCCTTTCGGGCATCGTGCTTTGATGTGTCATGTTGCTCCACACCGGTAGCACCTTCTTGTATCTGGATCAGCTGTCGGTTTCTTGACGTGCTCGATCTTCCTTGGGTTCACTTTTGGCTCGACGACGTTCACCACGTCTTTGCCGAAATTCTTGACGCGACCATCAAGCTCCGTTGACTGTACAAATTGAGCCAGTTCTTCGGCCTGCCTCAGGTAATCGGTCCGATGCAAGTTGAGTCGAGACAACATTGTTACCCTCATCGATGGGTCCGCATAGTGAATAATATTGTCTAGGACAAGGTTGTCCGCGCCTCCGCACGCATCGCTCACAGCTGTTAGGCACAAAAAATGTTCCGTCCAGCTACGATAGGGTGCCTTGCCCGCCGTGAAGAGTTTCATGCTTTGCGCCGGGGTAATCTTGATGGTGAAAGTCTGTAGCATCCTTTGCATAGCGTTTTCGAGCGTTTGGCTCTCCGACCACCAAGTTTCCACCTGTCGACGATAGTACTTCTGTGCCGTGCCGGCAAGATGTTGTCCTAGTAGATCGACCTTGATGTCTTCAGGCCATGCAAAACCGCAGGCACGCTCCGAGAAGCCAACTTGGCGAACAGATTCTTTTCCCCATTCGAGAAAGCCACTACCAAGTCCATGGTAGAGCTCCTTTCCGTCGAAAGGTTGCAGGGCCAGCTTGCGCTGTCGACCATCTGGCACACCTTCACGTATATGTCCGGGTTGTTGAAACACCGGACCCGCCATACCTGGGGCTGGGTATGGTGCAGCAGGTACACCTTGATCATGGAAAACGGGGTCAGGCCTATGTGCCATACCGTAGTCACCTCCTGCCTGTGCCGGAGTGTCCACCATGACTTTCGCGTGTACCGGTCGTCGTGCACCAAAATAGGTGGCCGGTGACACGTTCGGCGTGCGCTTGGGAGGAGGGGTACGCTCCAATGCCTGGAGATTCATGCCTGGCCCTGCTCCCAAAATCGAACCGAAGACACTCGACTTCACGGAGTCCTTCCGTTCTCATCCGACTTGTCCGGATGGCGAGGATTCCATCCTCCCCATCCGTTCCGACAGGTCCCCGGCATTGCGAGCATCTTGTCCAGCGCCGCCATGGGCACTGCCGACTTTTCTTCAAGTTCATGGTCGTTGGTCATTTCCTGACCGTCGGCCACCACAGCACGTGTAGCTCCTTGAGCTTCGCCACCAACGTCGGTTGGGCTCATAACCTGTTAGAATGAGGCTCTGCACTTGTTGCAGAGGTAGTAGAAGCAAAAGTGAATATATTAGTGCTAAATACTCTTCCCCATCAACACTACAACGTGCATTTCCAACGGAACCCCATGTTGACCGGATCAATCGCACATGGTGACCGGATCTCCCCGTCCCATGTGCCATCTCATCACATGTCGTCCATCTCTCCCGATCCCATCTGTCACCTCATGATGTGTCGTCCGTACGTTCTCGTTTCATATGTCAAGATGTCACAACGAAACAGCTAATCAGGTGACGTCGAATATTACCTGTAACTGATCTTGAGCTTGGGCTTCAAATCTTGATGACCTGTCAGAAACAGTACCTTCTAACAGCTCTTACTGAACTGGGCTGTAGCCCAAGATGCTAGGGCACTCTGGCCCCTTTGTGAGTTCTGTGATGTATGCCTGCAGACTTGAAGTCCTTGCGCATTGGTGAGGCGCGTCTGGGACATGAAGCTCGTATGCGGGAGCAAGGGGGTAAAACTGTTGATTAGAGGACAAATTCGAAGTGAGTCATATCGTGTTAAATCTAGTTAGCATTACTCTGAGCTGCTCAATATCTAACTCTCATTAATTGTCCATGTCGGTTGGTAATTACGCTAAGTAAAAAGAATTGTTACAAATTATAACCTCAAGAAGAAATATATAAAAAATGGGAGGGGACGTGACTTTGGAAAAGCGAAGCCCTGGTGAACCTTAAAGACCAGTAACCAGTTTCGACTTTTTTTGAGGAATTTGACCCCACGCCAAGTTTGAAGAACACCTTTTTCCCCACGTCTTAACCACTTGAGCTAGATTCATTAATCTCACAACACTTTACCTTCTATATTTAGCGGTGCAATACCAACAAAAACCGTATATATTGGTCAGTAAAAAGAGGTTTAGTAGATATTTTTATTCCTCACGTAACTTATAACCTGAGATAACTTTGGCTATTACCCACCATAGTGGCTATAAGTTATCCGAGGGACACCTGTATAACCCATATATAGGGAAATCATATTGCAACCCGACTTTCTTATTGCTACCCGCCTTTATTATTGGTATTCGACCGTTAATGTAACGGGGTGTATCGTTACATGAAATTAATACTTAAAAGCTGTTAATTAATATATTATCAGAAAGGTAGATAATATTTGGAGAATATTACTTTGAATGGTAATATTTCTAAAGCTTATCCATTGGTAGATATAGACCATTATATCTACTTTCTCCGCGGTCCAGTCAGCGCTGGACGCGCGCAAAGAGATATATCGATAAGACTTTATTACATGTTTTGTATTAGTTTACAATTAAGTTAGTATTAAATAGAAAGAAACAGAAGAACTTAATTTATATATTAAATACCGTTTTTAATTAACCCTGTTTAAAGCAAGTGTTTTAAATAGAGTCTTCCTCTGCACGTACTAGTGTTCGTGAAGTGACGTGAGGCACCACTCGCACTGAAAAAAATTTAAAAATTGAAAAAGTCGAGAATAATTCTAAATATGATTAAATTCGATAGCAGAACAAGTCAGTATTTCTTCGTTACAGTAAGTACATCTACTTAATGGCTACTGTATGGCATGCCCATTCGCTACTGTCTCACGTTCCGTCTACAACACACATGTACAGTGCCCTATCAGACGTAATGGAATGGTGCCAGACATAATTAGTAGTCACATACAGAACCACCTTTTTTAAACCCAGCATCACCCCATCAATACTCGTTAATTCTGTTCTGAGTCAAAATGAAATGCTTTCGAAATTGGCGGCAGAAAATACTTAAGTAATTCAGTTAACTGCTGAAAAGGCTTATGGAAGGATATGTGGAGGTTTAAAGGCAAAGGAAGTGAATTTTCACCCAATCGATTACTTAAAGTTTTCAAGCTTACTCCATTTGCTTTTAAACCTTTACACTCATTCCACAGGCCTTTTAGCAGTTATCTGAATTATCAAAGTATTTTCTGCCGCTAAATTCAAAAGCATTTCATCATAACTCTGAACAGAATTAACGAGTATTGATGGAGTGATGCCGGGTTCAAACAAAGCGGTTCTGTATGTCACTACTAATTAAATCTGTCATCGTTCCATTACTTCTGGAAGAGCACTGTACCCATGCTTCAGCTTCATTCACTATGAATGCATTAGGTCTTATGCAAGTTTCTATACATAGAGGTCATTTATATGCGTCATATATCTATATACTGCTTGGGAGAAGATAAATAATCGGCCGCGCACAACCAAGTTGTTTGAGAATTTTTGAACGAAAAAGACAATTTCTACTGTTTCGCCTGTTTCCAACTTGATTAAACCGACCGTAAGTTGGCAGCGCACGTTTCTGGGACTCTCCGTTAACACCATTGATATTTTGAGCGGCGTCGGCTTGATTATCAATGACCGCTTGGCTGATCGTGGCGTGCTCGTGAAGAGAGAGATCACGCACAACTGCATTATCAGGACGTTCGATGTTCCTTGCTCCCACAGGGCGACCACGACCGCGCAGAAGGACTATATCTAAGACCGTGGCCGCGGTTCCGGCTTGCACCGATATTCAAAAATGTATCATCCATGATTCTCTGTAGACGCAGCGGTGCCTGTTTGTATGTATGAGTAAGTCGTGCTATATAATCAAGAAAAGTTGGTTTTGCTGCCGTTGCCTATGTACCTGTCTGTATTATTTAGCCAAGCATGTGACAGAATGGTAAAATTGAGGGTTTGATTATCGTCTTGGTTGGATCCCTCGACCACAAGTGCCTCTGCAAGCTTCTCAAGTCTCCAATAACAATGGAAGTCCTCAACTTACAACGGCGCTGGGAGAAAAAAAGCGTTGGATGCAAGGTAGCCCATGCTACAAATCTTGAATTCAAAGAAATTGCTACCATCGCAAGTGCCGATTATGCGACGGAACCTTTGTAAAGATTGCTCGCTCTACACCAGCTTTAACGCGTGGTGCGAGATCTGTCATGGTAGGCAAGGCGTTGCAAAAATGCCATGCAGAACAAGAAAGAAATGTTAAGTGCAAAGTTCCCTGATGTGGAACGTTTTTCATAAACTAGTAA
Source organism: Bremia lactucae (assembly GCF_004359215.1). NCBI lineage: Eukaryota > Oomycota > Peronosporomycetes > Peronosporales > Peronosporaceae > Bremia > Bremia lactucae. The sequence continues at coordinate 3,967,416 of NC_090612.1, forward strand.
CGTATTTTTTTTACCACAGCTTGCCACAATGTCGCACCGTGCGTGTTCAATACGCAGGTCTTGATTTCTGATATCACTTTTTGAATCTCGTTTAATCGATGTGAGGAGCTTTGGATGATGAGCGAATAAACTGTTAAGAGATCACCAACAGCCGACTGCATCCAACGTTTTATTCCAAAATGTGCACTTTCTGCCCGTTGGGTGTAGTGTAGCCGTAGTAATTGATGCGCTTTACCCAAGCTTTAACAAAACGCATTTTCCACGGAAGCCAGGTCTTCTCGATGTACGCATATGCAGCGGTGTAGATAAGGCCTTCAATGCAGTGTCGAAGTCTTGCTCGGTGAACGCATTTACCATGGACTTCCATTCAGTCCTCATTAATGTGTCCCAAGCAGCTTGTCCATCACTACCAGCAGGAAAATGCTGTCGAGAACGTTCTTTTCAGTGTGCCATAGACAGAGTAACCTCTTGCAATTGGGAAGTACGACCGGTAAAGCGTTCACTAGGGTCAATTCACTGTGGATCACAATGGCTATGCTATCAAATCTGGTTGTTCCAATTTCGATTAACCACTAAAACGCCAATATTAGCCGAAGTACGACGCTAATGCTGAACGTTTTGAAAACGCGAAGCACAACGCAGAAATGAGAAAGTTACCTCTTTGAAGTTGGACAATGCCCAGGTGTAATGCTCCTGCGTTTCCCTTGGCAAGAAGCAGAAAAAGACACTGAACGTGTGGTTTGTGGGTGTCGATGAAACGCAGTGCAGAAGTGGCATCTTGTGTTGATTGGGTTTATACGTCGAGTCCATTGCAAAGACAGCATTCGCACTCCACTTGGACATTATCTCGGCTGTCTTTGGTTGTATGTAAAGGTGTTTAAGGGCCCCATTGTCATCCCAATTAAATGCCCATTTATGTGCGTCAATTTCCCCGGTCTCCAATTTGTCTAGTAAGGTCTCTAACGGAGTCCTATTGTTCAATGTATATTTTTTTGTACTTAGCGTTGTAAATCTCACGCGCAGTGACGAGCTGGTTGGCCTCAATCTAAAGTTACGCAAAATAAATCTCGGCGTGATGCCTGCAAGGTTCTGGCGTTCATTGTTAGCAAGATTCGCTTGCACAGGTTTGTTCCCTTATTCTGGGTATGATAAAATATTGGCAGCCTCATGGTTATGCCGTGCGTGCAAAATCTTGAGCGACCCGTGTTGTCATCAACTGCGTCCCTTATTCCCGAGCAATCGCGCATGAGTTTGTCCTGGAAAGGGCAACTAGATTTCCTGGATTTTTGCACTGGCCTGCTGTTATCGTTGGCTTTGCTGATGTATTCTCCGTTCGGTTTACAGGCAAAGATCACGTCCTACAACGGCTTGTCAGATCCTTTACCAAAGCGGTGAGAACGAAGTTTCTCCAAGTCAAATTGTTCCATGGCTGCGTGCTCAAACATGGCCTGTTCTGCCGCCTCGATTGATGGGTACGTGAGACCCTGAGGAGGTGCGAGAGGCATGATGTTGGGAAAGGGCAGTAGCGAAATTGTAAGCATGTTTTGAGTAGTGGGCGAATCTACGAGATATGAAACAAAACTTCGTGTTTTGCTTCATATTCCTCGGGGGTAAGCCAATTGAATTCACCGTAGGTATATTATGTGCCTATGGATCCCCATGGGTACATGTTGTAGACGGGACGCGAGACAGTAGCCAATGAGCATGGCAGTCAGTAGCCAATGGGGTGGGCGTATCAACGGTCGGGTGGCAATAAAAAAGTCGGGTAACAATAAAAAAAGTCGGGTAGCAATATCATTTTCTGATATATGTTATATTCATTTTAATTCAACTAGCTGTGACGTTCGAAAAACACGAAATGCTCTGCGAAGACAGTTACTTAGTGTGGAACTTCAATGCTTGAATGAAATTGGCGAAAAAGGGACCTCGATGATTTGAAGTCCCCAGGAGAGGGAGATGCATAGTGTAATGGGGCGCGCATCGGTTGTAGAACCGTTGTTGTGGTAAATTTACCTTTTGGGTAATATACCCTTTTATCCTATTCTAGAACATTTAATTATTAAATCCAATTTATTATGGGTAACAACTGTGGTCGCCGCCAGATATAAATCTGGCGGCCGAAGTCTATTTTTAAATTAGCTACGCTAAGGTTTTAGATAAAATAATTAAATAAAGTGCAAATTTTCTCATGATCTTAAAGCGTTAAGTGCCTTTCTAAGGCTTGCGCATTGATCTGTAAGATATAGAAGCCTTTTTAAGGTGTGTACTGCTGTGCACTAGTTGCCACTTGGTTCTACAAACCCCTGAATCCCTTAAACTAGATTTTATTAAGCTTTAATAGCTTATACGACTCCCTGAGTTGTCTATAGAACCTAGAGACTCTCTGAGTCTAAAAGTCTTCCTCTGACTTCAGGAGCGAGGTAGCTTTACTACACCTAGTAGCAGTCATAGTCAATCTACGCCTAAGTCTGAGTCTTTATAAGACTAAGCCTTTGCTGAAGTGGAAGAGTTTTCATAACTTTCAGAGGCGCAACGCGCAGCTTATGACGAGCTCAAAACTTTACTTGGGCATGAACATGTAGATATCATTATATCCCAGAGACCAGAGGTCCTGCATGCAAGGCTTGAAGCCTTCATGCGATATGAATCTTCCCTGATCGGCCAGGTACAAGATCACTTTGAGGCGCAACAAGGCCAACCCGGTACAGCTCTGAACCTGTTCAGAGCCAAAGGCTCGCCCTCGAGCTGTCAATGTAAATACATTTGAGGGAGAAGAGGGAGATAATCTGTCTTTCTGGATTAAGCTGATGGAGATGTCCATTGACTCCACCTTGTTAAAAACAGAACGGCAAAGGTGGCTATGGCCATTTCCAAACTCGGAGGTAGAGCCATGGAATGGGCACTATGTTACAGTACGTTCATAAACGACGCTTTTCCCTCATGGTATTCACTGAAACAGCAAATGACTAGGATTTTTGCACCGCCAAATGAGGCTTTTCGCATGCGAGCACGGCTCCTAGCGACTCGACAGGGTAATCGAACCCTTGGAGACTGTGTCGTGGAGTTGAAAATTATCATTGCATCTATGCACCAACGCCCCGGTGCAAGAAGAAAATGTAGTAACAATCTCTATGGGTATCTCAATGAGGGCGTTACCCGAACGGAGTCATTTCGACCTCATCCTGCCAGATTTAAGAGGCAGTTGCCATTGCGTTACGCGCTCAGTTCGACTTCAAGTCTGCTCCTGTTAGCTCGCCTGTTTACCGAATAAGCTATTCGAGCACATGGGTACCGTCTAATAGACCGGAATCCATTGATCTTAGCCTATTTAGATGCTTTATGTGCGGACGCACGAAACAGTTGCGTCCGGTTTGTCCCCTACGAAATATGCGCTAAGCTCGAAAGAGCACTTATTCCGACCTATACAAGAAATCTGGTACGGTGGGGGAAGACCTAGGCTTTGTCGAACCTCTAGAAGGTGAGAGTAAATAGGACCTTACCCCAATTAGCTCGATTCGTGATGGCACGGGGAGTGAGCAAAAGCCTGGCTTCTTAGTCGCTCAAGCGACTGTGAAGGGCTTTGATAAGCCATTGTCAATTTTAATCGACTCAGGAGCGTCTTGCAATTTTACTCGACGCCTTTCCCTTGAAAGAAGTCAACAATACGTTGAGGCGCTTTAAGCGCATAAAAGTGATACAATCACTGTTCGCTTAGCGACTGGGACTCGTGTCACTGTTCCTAAGGTTCCATTGAACTTAGGCATAAAGTTTCTGGACTTTGACAGTATGGAACGCTGTCTTGTCCTTGATTTAAAATTGAGATATGATCCCATCCTCGGAATTGCTTGGCTTGAACTCCATGAGCCATGGATTATTGGAGGTCTGAGACCTTAGGCGCCACGCGAAATGTTCCTAGCAAAGTTTTGAAGAGTCATGAACCCAGCATTGCTAGGCAACAAAAGCGCTGTTGGTGCGGATCGTTGACTGAGTCTGGCAGTATTTTAGACATTGGAATGTCTGAGTTAATAAACTTCAATACTGACACCAAAAATTCTGAGCCCGACCTAGAAGAAGGAAGTGGAACTGGACATACTCCGTCAAGTGACACTCATTGTAATAATGATTCACTGAATGCTGAAAGCATCGTTGGCCTCAGGCCGAGTCATCAAGGGTGCAATATTTCTGAGTTACTTGGAGTGGCAAGTCTAAGTCCATCAAGTGTGGTCTGTCGAGGTGGCAACCATACTAAGTATCAATAGTGACACTATTAAAAGTTTGCCAGGACCTTAAGCGTGCAATATTTCAGAGATACGTAGAGTCACACGTCTAAGTCCCGGATGACGCCCAGCGTCATCGTTACGCGAGGTATCTAGAAAGAAACGCTCGCAATACATATTAAGTGTTATCTATAGAGATGACATTTTGATTGGTAAGAATAGGTACTCATATTTAATACGATTAAATATTAATCAGTCTGAAAACTACTTCCTACTTGATGAGTGCGCACGAGAAGACGGAATACCGCTCCCGTTATGACACTTAACCAGAGTACTTAGTGTGTTGGGTGAGGACGCTTGCGCGCCCACCACAACTACCTCACTGCACGCAAGAGAAGCAGGTTAAACCGCTTCCTCGCTGTGCTAGGGTATGTGTCTAAGTAGAGCGTGGCCGCATTACGACGTGCCCGCCTACACTTGGTAGTACTTGAAATCCTTCCCACGACCCGCATCTCTGCGTGTGTACGTGAGGATGAGCCTCAATATTGATTCGGCTCATTTCCCCACCTCTCCGAACATCATCGGGAGGTGGCAGGGCTTATGGCGCAGGGACTTGGTGAACTGGCCAGGCTCCTGGGAAGTCCTCCTTAGCATCATGTTGCTCAGTTGGAGCAGTTTGAGGCATTCGTGCTGTGACAGCGGAAAGCCGCGTCCGAGGCACAGGGCCATGCTGCGGCGGAGTCCGTCTCTCAGACTCAGGATGAGCTGAGGCATGAGCAGGCTCGGAGCGAGGCTCTCAACAGGCTCTCTGCCCGGCCGCATCAGCCGTGGCCCATTCAGATGGACCCGCCCAAGTTCGATAAAACTGCAGCGCACACGATTGTCCACTGGCTTTTAGCCGTGTAGCAACGCGGTGTCGCCTAGCTCATCGAGGACGACAGCCGGATGGTGTCGTACGCCATGTCGCATCTGCGCGGTAAGGCCTCAGAGCGGGCTTACTTGGCGCTTATGGCGGACAGAAAGGCGTTCAATTCATGGGCGATCTTTAAGGAAAAGATTCGCGCCATGTACCAGCCGCCGAACAACGAGGTGTTGCTTCAGGCGCGCTTCTTTGGAGCGCGACAGTCGAAGCGATCTCTGCAAGAGTATGTGCAAGGCATGCGCTCGCTGTCGGCGTCCATAACCGTAGGTCCGATTCCAAAGCACATTAAGGTGCCCACGTTTATGAACGGACTACGGCATGGCCCATCGCGACAACCCCTTTTTAGAAAGGAGCCGTCGAAGATGGTAGAGGCAATTCAAATTGCCTTATCTGAGAAGCAATCCTACAACAGTGCCTCGGCGACAGCTTGGTATAAGCCGTCGGCCGAAAGGACAGATGCCACTCCTATGGAGTTGGGCAATGCAGACGTTGTCTGTTATAAATGCGGCAAGCGCGGCCATATGATGGCTCGCTGCTATGCCAGGGTCCCTGCTGGGGCAAAGATGCCCAGCAAGAGGACTCCCTTCCCAAAGGGCGATGGCAAGAACCAGCGTGCGAGACGCATGAGTTCTGCATCGACCACTGAGGGGTCGGGAAATGCAGGAGCGCAGTAGGGGCGGGATGCCCTACTGACGCGGACTCTGAAGCTACCCCTAAGTTCAGAGTTGT
>NC_090612.1:3975444-3976594 GCF_004359215.1 Bremia lactucae
TACTATCAGGTACTCATGAGAGAGTCCGATGTAGCCAAAACGGCAGTAAGCACCCCAAGCGGTATGCTTTGGGAGTGGCTTGTGATGCCCCAAGGTTTGAAAAACGCACCAGCGACATTCAACCGAGTGGTGGCTCACGTGATGCGTCAGCACCGTGCCTACGCGCCTCATTACTTTGACGATGTATTCGTGCATAGTAGGGCCGAGGACGGGCTGAGCGCAATAGAGTCGCACAAGCGTCATTTAGACGCTGTGTTGCAGACTTTAAAGGACGCCCAATTGTACGTCAACTTGCAAAAGTGCGTCATAGGGGTCCCTGAGATACCTGTACTGGGCTGCATCGTTGGTACACATGGTGTACGAGCAGACCCAGACAAGGTAAAATCAGTAAAGGAATGGCCAATCCCACGGCATGTGAAGGATTTGCGCCAATTCCTAGGGCTCGCTAATTACTTGCATAAGTATAGCAAGAATTATGCGGAGCAAACTAAACCATTATCTGATCTCCTTAAAAAGGACACAGAATGGGTTTGGTTAAAAGAACAAGAAGATGCGTTCACATCAGTGAAGCAATCTCTTGTAGAGGCACCGGTCTTGGCATTGCCAGACGCGGATAAGCCCTTTAGCGTCGTCTGCGATGCAAGTAATTTTGCAATCGGCAGCGCGCTCATGCAGAAGGATGACGACGGCGTTGACCGCGTCATCTCTTATCAGTCCCGGCTATTAAAAGCCGCGGAACTGAATTACCCTGTGCATGACAAAGAGCTACTTTCAATAAAGTATGCTCTTGTCAAGTTTCGTGTGCACCTATTGGGCACCGAACCATTTGTGGTTTATACGGATCACGCATCACTGCGGACCGCAATAAACTCACCGCACCTCTCGCCTAGAATGGCAAGATGGCTCACATTCTTCTCTGAATTTAATTTCAAAGTTGAATATAAGCCGGGTAAGTCGAATGTCTTGGCTGACGCTTTATCGCGCAGACCAGACTTCGAGGTTAGACACCAGGAAAGTGTGTCTAGTGCGAAAGCACAGTTTCAGCCGTCGACGTTGGCAGCCATGAAGGCATACCACGGGACGAGCTCATTGGCCTGTGAGATAAAAGAGAGCTACAGTCAGGACGACCACTATCGCCTGCTGTTGGATC
>NC_090612.1:3976694-3992980 GCF_004359215.1 Bremia lactucae
ATCCGACAGCCGGCACAGCGACGACTTTTTTGTCGACCGCAACGGCTTTAACCCCGCGAATAGGCGCCGGGTCGAGCGTACCTTTACAGAGTCGCGCACCCGGCGCATACAACGCCCGCGATGTTGCCGCTGGCTTTGACGCAAATCGGCCAGCTGGCTCCGCGATGGACCTTCTGTTTATGTCGGTGGCACTTAATCAGCCAATCAGAGGCCGACTACGTACGGCCTCTGAGAGCTCTGTGGGCGACCACGGGCTCGACGCCGAGGGCGCCGCCGATAGCGAGGCAGGCACCGACGCCGCGCAGGCGTGCGAGGGCGCAAACGACGCGGGGGAACAAGGCATTCAAGTGGGGGAATTCGTAAATGAAAGTATGTTATATTCAAGCTATTATGACGACTTACGTATCCAGGGCGAGGAAGACGACGATGATTTCGACGATTTTGAAGACGCCATCGTGGACGACACCACCGCCCGTGCTCCCGCCGCTCTGACTCCCGCCCGTGCCATTGCCGCCGCTTCTGTACCGGCCCAAGTCGAGCTCGCAACTCAGTTTCCCGTTTGTAGTGGCGCCGAAACGAGGCGGAGCCCTGCGCAAATTTTTCCAGATTTGGGCTCCGTCCTCGTGGCGGCCACGGACGTCGCAGGCATCGCTGCCGCCGTCCCCGTTACAAGTCGTGCTTGTGTCATCGCTTCCGCAACGGGGTGAGTTCATACAACATGAACTTGACGAGGCGAAGGAGAAGGTAGCTTTGCATCTCTGTTCAAACCAAACAGCATGGCCAAGATGACATCGTTCCTTACGGTCGAACTCATTCATTCGACCGCACTCCTTTCTATGTCACTTCGAAAGGAGTAGCTAAAACGCGAAACGTGATGCGTATTTCTATTATCACTTAACATTTCCATGTCAGATGGTGGAACTGTGGTCCTTGGACGGACTACAAAGTGCTACCAGGTGTAACGGGGCATTACTGACTTGTACTGCTTCAGTACATGTCCACTTCGCACTGCCTCAGTGCGAGTGGTGCCTCACGTCACTTCACGTACACTAGTGCGTGCAGAGGAAGACTCTCTCTAAAACACTTGCTTTAAAGAGGGCTAATTAAAAATTGTATAAATATAGTTAAGTTTTTCTTGTCTATCTACTTAATACTAACTTAATTAAAAACCTGTACAGACCATATAATAAAAGTATTATCTGTATTTCTCTTTGCGCGCGTCCAGCGCTGACTGGGTCGCGAAGAAAGTCGATATAATGGTCTATATCTACCAGTTGGTAAGCTATAATAATATTACCATGTCAAGTAATATTCTCCAAATATTATCTACCTTTTAGATAATATATTAATTCACAACCTTTAAGTGTTACTTTCATGTAACGATACACCCCGTTACAGTACTAATGTCTCATTGCATCAATATTAATAAATTTGGTATTTTTTACTTATTAAGTCAAAAATTATAAAAGATAACAATGTTGTACTTCTGTATTTATTTCCTCGAATAAGAATTAATAATTATTATTATTTCTTAAAGGATATAATATTGAAGTAACGGTCACACCGACGTATCACTAGATGAGTCTGAAACTGTTGAGAAACAAAGTTATTGATCTTTTTGCGTAGTCGCTGCAATATTTCTAAATTCGGAATGACGACCGGCAGAATCATACTACAGCAGCTGCAATATTTCTAAATTTGGAATGACGACCGGCAGAAATCATACTACAGCAGCTGCGAAATCTTAAATCCCACTAAGATGAGTTTTGCAGCTGCATTTTACAATATTAAATCAGGTGTTTTCAGACACAGCTGATTGGTCTATTTACACCATACTCAGCTCAATTATAGCTTGGGAAACGCAGGTCCAGTCAATCACGAATCAAAGGCCGATAGTTTCATTTCTCCTTTTCATCTTGCTGGGCCGTCTTCAATTCTCGCTGATGCAAAAAATTCCATGCTAAATCTGAAAGCAACGGTTTTGACCTGTCGAATGTAGAAGCAATAATGTATTCTAACACGACTGAGAGAACTATTCTAATTCATGCTGCACGTGTCCGCAAGCTCGCTCGGTGTTCGGCCCCCTCTTCATGGGCATGAAGCCGCTCATAAGATTTAATGCGTTGCTACAATAATTGTAAGGTGTTTGAGGTTGCAAGTACCCATGTCCCGTGTGCATGTGACTATAAAACCATCCAATATTTACGTTACAGTTCACGTATCTCAAAATAAATTTATCATCTACGAGCCTAGATGAATAAGCATCGATATCACTAATGTCGCAGAACGGATTGTAAGACTTGAATTCAATTTCTATCGTGAGAATCGCGGAATCAAACAAATCAACCTTATAAAAATGCAAAACATAAGTCTTTTTAGCATTAGTTAATTCGGAAAGCTACTAATAGGTGACTTGGCGATAAGCTGGCCAGCGAGAGGCCCCGCGAGCGACGTCACAGCCGAAAATACCGATTGAAGTCCAATACTGGCCATACCTACCACATCGTTCATCTACCAATATTACACAATTAGTCTTGTTCACACCGTAATTTCCTATAATGACCACCACTCACATTCTGAGGAAGTTCGCCAAGTTGAATTGTCTCGTCCACACGCCGGTCCAGAAACTCCCATGTATCATGAAAGTCAAGTGACTTATCATTCAGCATAAACAGCTCCGTACTGGCGTAAATGCCGGCAAGAATCGCACGTTTGGTGTACCACGAGAAATCCGTGGATTTGTCGCCAGCAAAGTACCAGATTTCATCCGACAGGTTGGCCAATTTCTTTGCAGTATTTGGTGCATTTTGTGGTAACGCACCAATTGCCATGCCTTGTGGCCACGTCGCTACTACGGGCTCCAGCATCTCTAGACGCGTGCGAACGCCAAATTTTAGGCGTTCAGCTACAGACATGGCCTGTAGTGTGTCCGTGTTCGATATTAGCGTCTTCCGCAGCGTAGTAAGACACGAATCCATAAAATAATCAACCAGCTCCACGGCTCCGCGAGAGAACATGCCGTGGGCCACCGATGGGTAGCCGAGATCAGTCGCGCCAGCAGCTAAAGCCTCAATTGTCCACCTTTTTACAGCGCACGAGAACTTTAGAGCTACCGCAAGCGATTGTTAGCGAAGAGATAATATCGTACCCGTGTACAAGCACATTGTCCATTGCTTTGGCTAGTATGCGCTGCTCCGGGTCTCCTGGGGACGCTTGGTGGGGCGCTTCTCCTTTATCACCAGTCGTATGAGTGGTTTGAAGCCGGATTTGTGATGCATTGGGCACCTTTTTCGACAATGGGTCGATTCCTAAAAGGGAGGTGAAGGACTTGATGTTTCGTTTGCAACTTACCGTCGTGGCAAGCCGCGCCGAGCGCTTAATGAACACTTTGGAAGCCATTGCTTGTAGCTATAGTCTTTGTTTTCAAGGAAGATTTTTCCACTTTAGTGACATATCACTCTACGATATTTTACTCTTGTGATCAATAAATGTTTAAAATCTAAAGCGAAAAAGTAAATTTATATTTCCAAAATCATTTCAGCAAGGGTGATAGTCTATTCTAGAAATCAACAGAAATGAAATTTCAAAATCGGCTGTAATATGATTTCTGCCGGTCGTCATTCCAAATTTAGAAATATTGCAGCTACATGAAATTAACACTTAAAGGTTGTAAATTAATATAATATCTAAAAGGTAGATAATATTTGTAGAATATTACTTTATATAGTAATGTTCAGAAACCTTATCCATAAATAGGTATAGGCCATTATATCTATTTATCCCGCAGACTAATCAGCTGTAAACGTAAGCAAAGAGAGAGACAGATAAGATTTCAATTGCATGTTTAGTTTTAGTTTATAGTTAAGTTAGAGTTAACAGATAGAAAGAAGAGATACTTAATTATATTAATACAGTTTTCATTTAACCCTCTTTAAGGTAGTTGTCTTGAAGATAAGTCTTCCTCTGCACCTACTAATGTACGTGAAGTGACGTAAGGCACCACTCGCAACTAAAGCAGTGCGAAGTGGACTTGTACTGAAGCAGTGTGAATTGGACTTGTACTAAAGCAGTACAAATCGTAGTGCCCCGTTACAGGAGACGCAAATTTTAATAATTGGTAGACAAGTATCTCATTCCAACCGATCGCTGCTAGACGCACGATATGGGCGGTGACCACTGAGTTTGTAACGGGGCACCCTTAGCTTGTACTGATAACAGAATTAGTCAACCTACACTGTATGAAAGGATAAAAAAAAAAAATTATAAGAGGAAATAAATTAAGAAGTACAAATTACTAACTTTATTCAGTTTTACTTAATCGTTCCAAAATTACCAAATTTGGTATTATCGACGCAATAAAGACATTAGATTCTATTGATACGTTGAATTAAGTTTGAATCAACCCCGCCAATCGTCACAAGACACGATTATGCGGTGCTCAAGTAGGCACCATACATAGTTAGTTATTAACGTATAGTAGATAGAAGATCGTTACGTAGAAGCTAAATAAATTAATACAGATTCTCTTTTCCTCTATTTTAACTTTAGAATTTACCTTTAGGAGCTAAGACTTCTTGGCTACTCAGACCCTTTCTCCGAACGTCGTGTTCGTGAAGTAGTTGAGGCGCCCCACCTTCACTGTAGTCGGAAATAATACTTATGTAACGAAACACCCCGTTATATCCCCACTTCCTTAACAAACATGTGGAATGACAGAGAAATACTATTATGACTTTCCCTGTAAATTTTGCATGATTAGTTACTTATTTAAACTCCAATTTTATTGCATAATTGATTCTTTTAAAAAGCATTTCGTTTGCGCATGGTGTCGAAACCCGTGCGCATAGCTTGCAAGGTCGCAAAGCTGGTAGCTGCACGGACTAGTGCAGCTACTGGTAATGCAAACGTTTCAGTAGCAGCTAATGCGTCAACTGTGGAGAATACGTCACCCCCTACTCCAATTGGAGGTGATTTGTCACCTGCTACTCCCATTGCAGGTGCAGTGACAAGTCCCATTGCAGGTGACTGGGCCGAGTCGGCGTCATCGCCCGATTCGGTGGCAACTGTTAAGGCCTTTAGATGAACCGGGGCCACGTTAGTTAAGCCTGCGAATTCTAACGTGACAACCAAAGAGGTGATGACGAAGTTGTTTGACATTTCGTCAGACCTTTTTGGTGCAGAGTCATCTTGGGATGACTCTGGTGATGTCAGTATGCATCTCCAGGAACGAAGTGATCGTAAAGGTCACTTCAGTAAGCATGCTGCTGGTGAAACTAGTATGCATCACCAGAGACAGAGTGATTCTAAGGATCATTTTAAGAGCAATGTTAGCGTTGACGTTAACATGATCCAACGCGAGAGGGGCCGCAACGTTTTGCGGTTTGCTCCCAAAAGAAGCCTTGATTACCCTCTAAGGGAAACTTAACTCGTTGGTCTAGCAAGATTAGGATCGATACCATATTCCGTTGCTGGACTCATCCAGGCTCACAAGCGTGGCAATTACGAAACGGAATTCTTCATCGATGCCTTTTTCTCGGCATCGAATATACACATGTTAGCGCGCAAAGGATGTCACTCCTTTGTTCCAAGCTTGAGAAGCATTTGTACAGAATGCGCAAAGCATAGCCGCGAGGCCTGGCTTGAAAAAAGCTGGATGTTTTCCGTTATTGATTCAAAAATTGGACCGTAGTCGTTGCACGCTACAAGCTGCACCGTTTGTATAGAGACAGGGTTACGTTGCCTCTCGTGGAGGGACTCATGCCCATGCTATTTTAAGGGTGCAGGCCATGCCTTTAAGGATGCATACTCACTGAAAGGCCACATTGGAGGACGCTCACATCTTGTGAGACACGCGAAGGGATTGAGAATCTCTAATCTTTTTAGAGCGCGGGAAGCGCTCGTCCTCTGATGAACCTTCTGTCGAGGAGGATGGATGGGTCTCGTCCTACTGTCGAACGAGACCCAAAACGTCCATCATCAGTTGGGATTGATGTTTCCAACTATCATGCGAGGGTGGATACCCTCGCCATCGAACGAGACAACTGCTTCATCACGTGCTTCTTTGCAACCTCTGCATGGTCCGGCAGATTGTTGGCAGTCCGTACCTATGGACTTCGTCTTCGGATTTCCAAAGACGATCATAAGAATAATGGTATTCTCGTATTTGTTAATCGTTTCAGCAAGATTATTTCTCTTGCTGCAGTGCCGTAGTCGATCATAGCCAAAGCTATGCTCGTGTCTTTGTTGACACGATATTTCGACTCCATGGATTTTCGGTCTCAGATCGAGACCCCAGATTCACGACGGAGTTTTGGCAATCTGTGTTCAGACCACTTAGAACACAGTTTAAAATGTCAACTTCTGAACATCTCGAAACAGAGGTCGAGAGAACGTGCTAATTGTATCCTCGAAGAGATACTTCGCGATTATATTCACTCTTTAACGGGTTAGGGCGACTTCTTGCTGACGATAGAATTTGCCTTCAACAATTTAATGCATGCTTCTACAAAGCCTACACCGTTTTTCGTGAACGGCTTACGCCATCTACGTATACCCACACTGCTTGAGAGTAACTCTTATTCAAGGGGGGCTCGCTCGAGTAAAGTACGATCTAGCTCTTGCTCATCACACATTGACACTACGATCAATGCGAAAGATACCAATGTCGATTCAATCAAGATTGGAGTGGACAATGTCTGTAATAGCGATAATGCTATTACTGACTTTAATAACGATGCTGAAAGACTCAGCACCGGAATCAATAATATACTGAGATCATTAATGCTCTCACAATTTAGACGAATGACACCTCCGCAGTGCGCACCGGTCGCACTGAAGACGAAAACAAAACCGATTCGGCAGGTGATTTCCTGTTGGCTATAGAAGCAGTGGTCCGTTTGTACAGGATTCCATCGCTGATGCGGTAGACCGACAGAAACGGAAATCTGACAAAAATGGAAGAGCAAATATTCTTTCACTTAATGTTAATATTCTAGTCCGACTGTCTACAGTAAACCTACCAAAACATGTCGTGACGATTTTGGGCAGTGACAAATTTCTGCCCAAGTCTATCGGTCCGTTTTGTGTACAACATCGCCAAGGCAATGCGTACACGATCGAGCTGCCTCGTACGATGCGGACGCATCGTACGTTTTATGTTGGACGTCTCCGCCCAAACTATCAGTACGAGGCTTCTTCCAATTCCGAATCACCCCCGAACGGTCTATGCTCTGCTAAACCCTAATGACCCCGAGCTACAAGCATGAAAGTCACCAGACGTTCCACTACATCCACCAAGGATGAAATCCTTTGACGAGCTGTCGCCAGCTTGTTTGAAGAGACTGATATGTCCTTTCGCTCGCAAGCTGCTCAACCGCAACTTGCGCACAGTTTTTAACTGTTCAAGTAAAACATCGTCACTTAGTCGCGACGACGGGATCGCTCGTGATCAATGTCCTCCATTAAATAAGGAGGGTGTGATTCAAGTCACATTGTTGGCTCGGGTTCGGCAAACGCGGTGAACTGACTTTTCCCCCTCCGCCACATCCATTGACGGATTCGAGCGGTGAAAAGCGTTAAGAACGATTCTCGAACACCGTGAGGTGAAAGACTGGGCTTCACCCGTTGAAAAACTTCGCAAGCACGTATGTACTTGCGGACAAACTCATACTAGCGTGGTCAGTAGAAGTCGCGACTTATCGTGTGGTAAGTCTTCTCACGTCCACGATGACGACTTACTGGGGCATCATGACACTCATACATGATGCGTAATCGCAAACCATTATGATTAGGGATGACGACACGAGGTTAATCGCCACCAATGACTGTGTAATACTATAAATCATTTCTTGTTGTGCATCGATCTGTTGAGATTCGATACAATTTCGACAATCCTTTCAAGAAATGTTGTGATTGATTTTTAAGTAGTATATCAACCCTTTGAAAGCCTTATCTTCTTCATAGACTCTTCTAACGTCGTCAAGTAATGTTGACGACGGAATACTTATTGTGGCAAAAGTTGGCTTATTCTCACTGTTGTTTTGCGCTGCCGGCTCAAAATCAGCGCGAAAGGGCACCAGCGATGACATAAAGTCGTCCTGATTTATATTACACGGAGAAGGTATACTCGGCGAAGAAAGACAGCCATCTCGCCATTTATTTCGAGAGATGTGGACTGTTTACGGCCGTGCGTAACGACGCATAGTCCGCATAAACAATGAATGGTCTACCCTCCCAAGAGATAGAGCCGATACTTAGCCAGTGCACTTTTTCTGGCTAGGCGTTCCTTGTCATGCACTGGGTAATTCCGTTCAGCTGCTTGAAGCTAATGCGACTGATAGCAGACGATGCGCTCTGCGTCGTCTGTGTCAAATTGCATTAACACACAGCCGTTTGCAAAATCGCTGGCGCCATAGACCACATGAAATGTTTGGCCTTGGCCCGCAATCAAGCTTTGATAGTTTAAAAGAAACGCTGACAATCAGCGCTCCATGACCACTTTACATTTTTCTTCAACAAAGAAGAAAGGTGTACTGTCATTTCGGCATAATTGCGGGAGTACTTGTGTAAGTACGCCGCTATGCCGAGGAACTTTCGAAGTTCTTTACATCGGCTGGCACAGGCCGATCGGTTATCGCCTTGATCTTTTCCAGATCCGCGTGTACACCATGATTACCCACGATGCACCCGAGAAGTAGTATTTCGCTTGAAGCAAATGCACAATTCTCGAGGTTTGCATACAACTTATGCTTACGCATACGTGTAAGAACCTTCAAGACGTGTTTACGATGTACCTCAACTTCCGACTTTCCGTTCTGGCTCGGCCATGAATGAAGACGTCATCAAAATAACTCGGTGCGAAAAAATCCCGCACCAATCTTAACAGATGCTTACACATCTATTAAATGTTGCAGGGGCATTACTAAGTCCCTGTGGCATTCTTGCCACTCCCATAGCATTCCGATTGGGGTGCTTACTGCTGTGCACAGGATATCCTGTTCACGCAGAAGGATCTGTCCATGAGATCCATCAATAAAATTATAGTAATTCTTGACATTTTATCAAAAAATACGTCTTTTCGAGGTACCGGGCAAGAGCCAGTACCGTTGCAGCGCTCAATTTATTGAGCGCATGCATAATCCGCCACCCTTCTGTTGTTTTACGCACATAGAAGGTCGGAGAGCTATGTGGGGAGGTTGACTCCCTCACATGACCTGCTGCTAAGCGATCGGCAAAGAATTGTTGATCGCTATTACTTGTTCACAAGGCAATGGCCATTGCTTTATGACACAGTATTACGAACCTGGTATCTGGTCAATTTCGTGTCGAGTGCATTTATCCTTTGGCAACTCGCACGGTACGGATCCAGGGAATACATCTTTGAATTCGATCAAGTCTTTATATAAAGAATTTGTTCTGTAAGACTTACAGGGTTGGAACGTAACAAGTTCAATCCGAGTCTTCTCATCGAGGACACTTTCGCCCGTTGATTAGCTGCTGAGGATCCGTTGGTTATCCGGAAATACTATTGCCGATCGAATATGGGCCGCGTAGTTGTCATCTGTGACAAGTACGCAGATCACGCAAGAACCGTTTCGGTTCAAGCGTTGGCAATTGAGTTATCTCCGAATATAACTTCGGAGGCGCTATAAGATTAAGTGTATAAGCGCCTACCCTTGATCCATTGTTTACTAATATTTGTCTCAGTTCCTCATTGAAACTTATTTCCAAAGGTACCTGGGAATCTTGAACCGCATGTTTCTGGGAACTTATTCCGCAGATTCTTGGAGACTTATTCCCTCAAGTTTGATTTTAAGAGTATCCCCCCAACCGCCTCTAGCTCTGGTTGCGCAACCACAGCGAGATCCTCTACGATCGACACTCAAGCCGATCAAGAATTTTTGCACTGTCTCTTATAGACAGGCGTTGAATATTTTCTTGGATGTTTCTTTCCAAGCAAGCATCCTTGTTTCGTACCACTTAACTTGTTCGAGTGGTTGAACTTCAATGCTGCCTGTGCTTGTGCACAGCCGTGAAGATCTAACTCCACAGTGTGATGGGTATTCACACTGAGGTCTTGTGCAGTCGTGCAAACGACTGAACGGCAAGTGGCCATCGCACTCACTCGTAGAACATCCATACGCTTTTGGACGCTCCAAGACGTTCATCAGATGCTCATCTGCCGAACGAGAGGGAGGCATCGTCACGGCTTGATGCTGCCATTTTATGCATGGCTCGCACTTACTGAGCCATGGTATTCCAAGGATGACATCAAATTTGACATTCAAATCGAGTCGATGAATTCATCATCGTATTATTTACGTATTGGATATCAACTACGCGTTCATTTACTGTTACAGATGCGCCTGTTGCTAGGCGTACTGTCATCCTCGCTTAAGGAATATCGCGTTTAATAAATGTTGGTCGGCAATCTTCTAGCGATTGGCGTCAAATGAAATTGCTCAATGCCCCACAATCGACTAGGGACTCTACTGGCAATTTATCTGCCACTATAATTCCAAGGTGATGAGGTTAAATAACCTCATTACCTGGGGCAGTTACACAGAGTGCTTGTATGTACGAAGTAGGTCCGGCTAAGTTTGACATGCCAATTTTTACTTTTGTGGCATCATCATTGATGCGGCGAGCTTCTATAGGATCGTCTAGTGTGACGAACCATTTTAAAAGGGAGTCGCCTTCGATTGACTTAAACTTAGAGATTTATATATGGAAGTTTTCGGATCGACGCGGAAGCGTCGATCCGCTAGCAGCATGCAAATGCGACTATCTCAACAGGTCCAATTGTTTAGCACCCTAGTCTCTCAACACCTTCGCGTGTTGAGAGACTTGCTGGTGAAGCATGCCTCCTTTTCTTATACCTAGTCCAACTCATGTTGTATGGACTCGGCTATGGCAACATGTTGTCCATCGGTGTTCAGAGTTAGCAGCATGACGCCAACGGCTGGTCCGTCTACGACCGAACTCATGCATTCGATCGCTCTCTATTAAAGGTCATTCAAATTAGTGAACCTTTCACGCGTTGCAGGTAGCCTTTGAGGGACTTGAAAGCTATCTCCTATTCCATCCAACATGTTCAAGTTGGAAGGAACGTGTAACGGGGCACTACGACTTGTACTGCTTCGGTACAAGTCCACTTCGCACTGCCTCAGTGCGAGTAGTGCCTCACGTCACTTCACGTACACTAGTACGTGCAGAGGAAGTCTTCTCTTTAAAACACTTGCTTTAAAGAGGGTTAATTAAGAGCCGTATTAATATAATTAAGTTCTTCTTGTCTATCTACTAAATACTAACTTAAGTATAAACTAATACAAAACATGTACTAAAAGTCTTATCTGTCTTTCTCTGGGGGCGCGCGTCCAGCGCTGACTGGACCGCGGAGAAAGTAGATATAATGGTCTATATCTACCAATGGATAAGTCTTTAGAATATTACCATGTAAAGTAATATTCTCTAAATATAATCTACCTTTTAGATAATATATAAATTAGCAACCTTTAAGTATTAAATCCATGTAACGATACACCCCATTACATCACCCCTTAAACGACAATCACTCTGACTGTCATTGGGCAGAGTGGTCACTATATGACCACTTTATTAAAAACAATGTTGATTGGTCAAATTCATCATTTTTAATTCTATCGCATTATTAACAAGTCCATGCGGTATCCGAATAGTGTGGCGCCTTCGGCTGCGGCTCAAACGGCTGAGGGCGACGCATTATTATCTCTTGCGGCAGACGTTTCGTCTGCCGTAGTGTCATCTTATCCCGCAACTCTAAATGCTGCGGGTGCACGTAGTGATACACCACGTGAAGATGACCCCTCTTTAAAGGTCGACTACGAATGCGAGTCGGACGAAATGGCCAACTCGGGGAGAACAGAACAGTCGCCTGATCATCGTCAGGCGGCTGACTATGAGCCTTCGAATGAGGGGGCTCATTCGAGTAGACGTGCCGGTAGCATTTGCTACAGCATGTTCGGTTCCGGCGATGAGGATGATTCCTCATCGCCAGCACCGTCTCCCGTGCCGTCAGCCGCACACATTTCTGTGCGTGGTGATGACGATGGCGTAAGCCATCGTAATAAAAGTTCTTGTGGCACCCCTGCTTCATGGGTACCACTCAGGTGATCGTAGACACTATAATGTCTCGTCTTGCCCCTGAGAAGAAGCCGCGGCTTTTGCCCGAGCAGCTAATTAATAGCTTGTCTGGAGAGACTAGTCCTCACAATAAAGACCCTTATTAATTGCGACAAAGCTACATGGCCTTGATCCCAGCGCGAAGAACTTTCGCGCTGAGGAAGATTTTATCTCAATGCTTTTTTCAAGCATCGATGGTTTAGTGGCAACAATAAGCGAGATAAAGTCTCGCTTATGCAAGTCTGGAGCGCGTTCATTCGCAATGTCAAAGACATTGGACGCGAAGCCTGGCCTCAAAGACTTAACGCGATTTGCGTTAAGTTTGAGATACGAACTCCAACCGGTGCAGGACTTCCATGCCTCACGTGGGGTGATTCCTGTCCGTGTTGTGTTGACAACACGAAGCGAGTAAAAGGGGATGTCTGTTCCCTTTTTTCGCCCTGGGGAAGGGCTCGCATCTCTATCGATATGCGCGATGCGATTGACGTTTTGCAATCGATTTGCAAGCGCCGGGGGCGCGGGTATTCCGATGGACCTTCTGATCCATCGGATGGGTCTCGTCGTACTGACGGACGAGGCCCTCAATGTCAACAATCAGCTGGGAATCATGCTTCCAGTTGTCAGGTGAAGGTGGATAACCGCGCCAACGAACAAGATAACTCGTTCGCTGCCCCTTCACATTACGGTGTATTTTGGATACGTTCAACAAGGAAACGTTGACTACCGTGGGAATCCACCAATGGTTGTGGCGGAGAAGGATAAATTAGATCCGACCCATGTGTCGGACCTAGAGTCGAAGATCGACAAACTCGATCGCTTCCTCCATGATTTGGAGGAAGGACTTGATCACGAGCGCGGTAAGCGTCGCTCGTTAGAGCAGACGGTGCAGACTCATCATATTGAACGGTTGGAAGACCGTTCGAAGAGTGCGTACATCATGTTGGAGTACGAGCGGAATTACTACGCTCTTCGTGATGAGCTGTCTTCCACTCATCGCGGTTTTGCGGATCTTCGGACCCGGCATTCGCATGCGAAAAGCCTGATTAGGTGGTGCAAACATGCTAGTCATTTGCTGGAAAAGTGTCGTTTGTCTACTGACTGCACGATCGTGTCAACTACATGGCTCTACCTCCGAGTTTAAAATAATCAATGCCGTTCTGTTAAGAATAAGACGGAGTCAATGGACATATTATATAACCAAGAACTTCCTCCAATGAATCCTAAAAATATTAAAAAATAGAATGTATTTTGTAAAGGCTTGGGCAGTGATATCTAAGAGTTAGTAAAAGCCTATTAAACGCATACACTGGCTTCCGTGCGATTTACGACAAGTTTTAATCGATATAATATTGGGCAAACACTTATTTTGTAAGAACCTAAAAAAGGCTAAAAAACTTTAATTATTGTAGGTGAAAATATTTAAAATAAAAAAAACGATAATTTGAATTTATAATCACTAAAAAGATATTTCTTTGAAAAATAAAATATATAAAAAAATATATCTTCTTAGTAATTATCAAAGTTTACAACTCAGTTATTCGTACAAGCTCGTTTTGTAACGGGGCCCTTTGCTAGTACTGTCATCAGTCATCCAATTGTTGAACAAACACAGGTAAGAAACTAAATAAAACTTGATATTTCTGATTAAAAAAGAATTATTTATTCAGTGATAATATGAAGTAAAAATTTTACTGACGTCTGACGATATGACATTAACAGTGGCTTGAACTTGGTAAACTTAGTTCATGGAATGGAGCACTGAGTAGTTCGAATTAAGGGCTGAAACTCGCCCTTATGAAGTTGAGAATCTCCAGATTCAGCATGAGAATCTGGTTCGTGACCACAAGAATCTTTTTGGGATTCTTGAAAAGGGTCGTCAGATCCGTCCTCGGCAGAAGCCGCGTACTCATGGTACGGGCGGAGCCGACCAACGTAAAGCGTAGGATGCGTTCGTATCCTACGTGGCAATTCTATTGTGTACGCATTGCGTCTGCGATGCATTACACGGAATGGTACAATCAACTTGGGTAGTAGTTTACCGCTCCCCACAACAGTGACTACAATCTTAGGTAAGTTTTACCGTAGAGAGTAGTACTAGGTCATTAACTTTAAATGAAAGAACGTTTGCTCTTCCATGTTTGTCTGCGTTCCGTTTCTGACGGTCCACTGCATTAGCAATGGAATCCTGTACGAAACGGATTACTGATTCTCGAGTCAGCAGAAATTCCTCTGCTGACTCATTTGTTTTTGTCTTTTTCAGTACGCTTTGTGCGCACTTCCATAAGAATTTTCTCATCTTCGATGTAGATTGCTTCGACAGCGACATCATTCGCGTCGTGGTTATCTTCGACGCGTGATGAGCATGAGCCAGAAATGGTTTGCTCGTGCGAGTCCACCCCCTTCTTTAAACTAGAGGATTTCTCTAATTGGGTGGGTATACGTGGATGGCGTAAGCCATTCACGAAGAATGGTGTATGCGTTGTAGACGCATGCACCGAATTATTGGTGGCGAATTCGACTATCGGTAAAATCTCGCTCCAATTCGGATACGATTGTACGTAACCTCGAAGTATCTTTTCGAGGACGCGATTTATGCGTTCCGTCTGACCACATGTCTCTGGATGATAAGAAGTTGACATAGTAAGCCGTATTCCGAGAAATCGGACGGATTGCCAAAACTCCGCCGTAAACCGTGGATCTCTATCCGAGACCATTTCACGGGAAAACCCGTGGAGTTTTAATACCGCGTCGATTAAGACACGGGCACAACCCGAAGCCGTAATCGACCCTAATACTGCAGCAAGATGTACCATCTTGCTGAATCTGTCTACAAAAACAAGGATTCCATTGTTTTTGTGATCGTCTTCGGGAATCCGAAAACGAAGTCCATAAATACGGACTGCCAACACTCTGCCGGAAGTGGTAGAGGTTGGAGAGGCGCACGGGATGAAGGGCTAGGCTTCACCCGTTGACATACCTCGTAAGCACGAATGTACTTGCGCCCGAGATGATATTGGCGGGGCCAGTAAAAGTCGCGACTTACTGTGAGTTAAGTTCTCTCACGTCCACGATGCCCACTTGTTGGTGCATCGTGACACTCATACATGATACGCAAGCGCAAATCATTGTGAGTTGGGACGAGGACACGTAAAGTGTCGCCGGCAACGGCTGTGTAATACAATTAGCCGTTCCGTGTTGTGTATCGATCGGATGATGATCGATATAAAGCCGGTATATCTTTAAAAGATTTATCGGATGGATTTATCAGATTATCCATTAAACGCAGAAGGTCCTAATCTTTTGCGTAGGTTTTCTTTATGTCATCAAATAAGGTTGATAACGAAACACTCGTAGTGAGTGTTGAAACAGTAAGATCACTTTCACTGTTGGGGTGCGCTGCTGACTCGAAATCGGGTCGGCGTGACAACGCATCAGCGACGACATTGAGTCGTCCTGGTTTATATTCGACGGAGAGCTTATACTCCGCGAAGAAGGATAGCCACCTCGCCATTCTTTGCGAGAGGTGTGGGCTATTTACGGCCGTGCGTAATGACGCATGGTCCCAATACGATGAACGGTCTATCTACTAGGAGATAGACCCTAAACTTAGCCAATGCATATTTCATGGCAAGGAGTTCCTTGTCATGCACTAGGTAATCGCGTTCAGCTGGTTGCAGCTGACGCGATTGGTGACAGACGACGCGCTCCGCGCCATCTGTATCGTATTGCATTAACGCACAGCAAAAATTGCGAAATCGCTGGCGTCAAAGACCACATGGAATGGTATGTCTTGATCCGCAATCGCCAAGATGGGCGATTTAATCAAGCTTTGCTTGAAACTTCAAAGGAACGCTGATAATCAGCGTTTCAAAACCTTTCTCGTCTTTTTTCAAGAGACGAGAGAGATGAACTGTCATCTCTGCATAATTGCGAGAGTACTTGTGCAAGTACGCCGCTAAACCAAGGAACTTTCTAAGTCCCTTGACATCGATTGGAACTGGCCAGTCGGTAATTGCCTTGATCTTTTCAGGATCAGGGCGCACGCCATGTTTACCGACGATGCACCCAAGAAGTGGTATTTCGCTTGCAGCGAATATACACTTCTTGAGATTTGCATACAACTTATG
>NC_090612.1:3994394-4064144 GCF_004359215.1 Bremia lactucae
GATGACGAACTAGCTTGAGCCTGTCTCAAGCTAAAGTCCTCCTGTTCCGCAACGGATATTGCTTCTTCAAGCGTATCCAGTTCCAAGCGGAACAGGTGGGTCTTTACGGGACCATCCGTAAGACCTTGCATGAACACCGTAATCAACGTGTGTTCATGAACTGGGTTGTTCGTGATACAACTCGCTAAGAGTCGTATGTGCTGGGCATAAGCGTGAACATCACGCTTGCCTTGCTTGAATTTCAGAAGCTCTGATCGAGCTCTGAACTCAGCCCTAGGCGGTTCAAATGTCTGTTTGAGCCGGGCTTTAAAAGGCTCCAGCCACCCAAAGACATATGGGTCGCGCAACTTAAGGCCTAGTGCCCAAGGTTTGGCACGACCTGTCAAATTTGACTGAGCAAATGCGACTTGTATTTGCTCGTCGACGATGTGGCGAGTCCTTATGGCATCGTCCAACTCGACAAACCATCTTAAGAAAGAGTCTTTTTGACTAGCCTATACGTAGAGATGTCAATCTTTAAGGTTTTCGGACGACGCCTGTGCGTCATCTCGGGTACAGGGGTATGTACCTGCTGTAACCTCAACTTCTGCCTGTTGAGAGCATTGCTGATTAAGCAAGGCTACCTTCTCCTTCGCCTCGTCAAGCTCTTGTTGTATGAACTTGGCGATGGCTGAATGGAGGGCATCTCTGTCCAAACCGGACAGCATGGCCAAGATGGCATCGTTCCCTACGGTCTAACTCATTCGTTTGACCGCACTCCTTTCTATGGCACTTCGAAAGGAGTAGCTATCACGCGAAACATGATGGGTATTTCCATTATCATCAAACATGTCCATGTTAGATAATTGAAACTGTGGTCCGTGGACAAACTACAAAGTGCTACCAGGTGTAACGGGGCACTGCCGACTTGTACTGCTTCAGTACACGTACACTTCGCACTGCCTCAGTGCGAGTGGTGCCTCACGTCACTTCACGTACACTAGTATGTGCAGAGGAAGTCTACTCTTTAAAACACTTGCTTTAAAAGGGTTAATTAAAACTGAATTAATATAATTAAGTTCTTCTTGTCTATCTACTTAATACTATTTTAATTATAAACAAATAACAAACATGTACTAAAAGTCTTATCTGTCTTTCTCTTTGCGCGCGTCCAGCGCTGACTGGACCGCGGAGAAAGTAGATATAATGGTATATATCTTCCAATGGATAAGTCTTTAGAATGTTACCATGTAAAGTAATACTCTCCAAATATTATCTACCTTTTAGATAATATATTAATCAACAACCTTTAAGTGTTAATTTCATGTAACGATACACCCCGTTACAGAACGTGCGAAGTACTACCAGGTGTAACGGGGCACCCTTTGCTAGTACCGATAACGTACTAGTCAACCTACACTGATTAGAGTCTCGACTACTTCACGTACACGACGTGCAGAGGAAGGTTCTTAGTAGCTAAGAAGTCTTAGCTACTAAATATAAATTCTTAGGCTTTAGAATAGAGATTAAGTAAAAATGTTTTAATATATTTAATTACTACGTAACGATCTCTATCTACTACTGACTTTTATATTAATAACGAAGTATGTATGGCGCCTACTTGCGCACCGCACAATCAGGTATTGTGACGATTTGCGGGGTTGATTCAAACTTAAACACACCATTCAATAAAACTGATGTCTTTATGCGTCAATATTATCAAATTTGATAATATTGGAACTATTAAATCAAAATTAATAAGGATGATAATCTTGTACTTCTTCACTTTCGTAAGGAATAATTAATTTATTCCTCTTATAGGAAATATTATTTATATAACGAAACACCTTCGCATTTTAAATTATTTTGCGAAGTGTCAGAAATTGTAAAATTGAGGATTGTTCTTTGACATTCCTGTTACAACAGGGGCATTATCTAAATTTAAGAGCGGACTGCCTTTACATAAAGATTTTATTACAGCTATAAAATCATTTCTTATGATCTAGATTTAAAATCGAGGCAACTCGTTTGGATTTTAAAATGTCTGAAAAACAACGACGTCGTTAAGTGCAACATACTCATGAGAACTTTAAAGGGTGAAAGGATGACAAGTTAGTGTCTGTTAATTGAATGTTTACCGGTTTCGAACTATCCTCTTACAAGATGGGAGGCTCCGTTCCACGTTGACATTTCCATCTGTAAAATTAAGACAGACTGCATGGTACCTCTGTACGTAGGCGTGACGGATAGATTCGTGCGGATGCATTTTAAAATGTTTCAATCTTTGACTCTGATCTCATGATTTTTAAGGGTGTAACACAGTAACGCACGCTGCAGTGTCACAGAAATTATTTTTAGGCTCTACGGGAAGTGCGAGTAACGATGTGCATGAATACCAGGATATTAATTACAGGTATAAAATTACTTCTTGAGCTAAGAAATCATTCGTTTCTTACACGTCTTCTATATTACAAGGTAAAGGGGTACGAATGAATCTGAAAGGGATTGGGATGCCAGCTCTTGGCATGTGCATTCGATCGCACGTAGTAAACTCTCCAATCGAAAGCATTACAAGCAAGTATGTAGCCATACAGACCTATGCCTTCGTTTCACAAATTATCATTTCTTCATCCCATTCTACTGTCACCCACATCGAAGCGACAATTTTGCACCAATCAACGATCCATCTTGCTGACGGATGGCACCTCATCAGGCTGTTCGCGCACGAAAAGGGCATTCGAGCATGTGCAATTCCAAACCTATTAATTAGTACCTAGATGACGTATGCAGCAATACGACGAGACGTATCTTCCAGCTGTCGAGAAAGAAAAAAAAACTTCTTTAGAATTCGATGCCATGATGTCAAGGACCTTTATTCAAGCTTATGTTTGCACACTTTTCGCACTCGCGAGCGTGACAGTCGTGGCTCCAGCCGTTTTCACTTGGTCCCACCATGAGGCGACGAAACTGGTTGTGAAATTTGAGCCTTGCAATAGAGTCAGGGTTGAAGATGGGAAAGGTCGCGTCTGACTTCCAGAAACTTAAGCGAAGAATCGCAGATTCGGGCATCAGCGAGACAAGTATACTGTACGGACTGATTTATCCGGCGCACGCCATGATCTGGGGCTCTCCGGGTCGGATCCGAAACTTATTTACACACGGACTTAAAATTGAACATCGTTTGCGTTGGCAAAAAGCTTTTTCATTGGCCATATCGTTGTGATAGATAGTAGATTGCAAACGGTTCTTGACAGTTTTCGTAGTGGCAGTGGTCATAGTCCCGCTTAATATGACTGTCGCAGCAAGGCGGGGTCGGGCCCGCTCGGCAGGCACCATTTCAGGGTTGCGACGTGCAGATGCCCCTTGCGCACGTGCGTCTGATTACGCATGAGCTACTCTTGTCCATTAGTCACGCGCGTCGATGACACGCGTGACGAGACGCTCACCCTTCAGGCAAATGCCACGCGGCGTTAAAAATACCCACTCATCTTCTGCAATAAAGACGCTATTGCGAGCTATTTACTTATACATTCAATAATATTGAATACGGCACAGCGCCACCTTTTAATTTTTGACAGAAGATTTGATGTAGAGGTGCCTGTGCAATTTTAATCTGCATTTCTATCTCGAAATAAATCTTGTCAAGTACGCCAGGATTCTCAGTTGCAGCGATGGGTACACATTTCATTGTTGCCATGGCTATTTTATAAGTAGCCTATGAAAATATCCGACGAGTGAAGGAAGCTGGAATTCTTTTTTTTAAATGTTGGATTTTCGTGAAAATCGAGGCAACCGGGTGTTAATCGAACGCATAAAAAGTGTCCGCAACAGTGACATCTGGAACCGCCATCGATTTAGCGAGATTCGGTGCCATCCCACTGTCTCAACATCCGAGACGAAGTTTAGAGAGGAAACTGCGCTGAAACGGATCAAGCCGGGAGTCTTTGTGGTGTCGCGCATGGACGTGTGGCTTATAGCCACAGAAGCATCTGGCTCGCATTCTGCGCCATGGCGGCGATCAGACACGATGGCGTTTTTGCGCCATATAAACCTACAAAGTTTTTAACCGTCGTATCGCGATTGGCTGGCTCTTCAGCCCGAGCCCCGAAGTTTGCAAAATACACTTTGGAAGATGGCACCATTCCTAGAACGGCAACCTCGACAACAAGTGGTACTGTATTTCCTCAACGTCAGCCCTAATTGCTTCGTTCGCATCAGCGCCGCTTCAATACCCTCGTCCATTTTCGCGCCGCGTGCAACTTTATTTGCCTTTGCCCCTTCGGTACGTTTAGCACTACTAGACCTGAAAGGCAACGAAAATATAAACACTTTTTTTTTCTTTTGCTTGCCTCGGTTTTTATTTGCATCCAACTAACTCATCTTCGTGTCATGTGTACTACTAGCACCTTTGTACCCAAAACTCGTGCACCGAGTTTTGCCTTAAGCAACAACAAACATTCGCTTCCCAAAACTTTCCATGGGCTGTCAGACGTCCAAGGACGCTGCTGTACCCACCAGCCCCACCGCCCAGCGTCCCAGTCTCAGTCAGATATTCCTCCAGGCGGCGTCCAAAC
The DNA here is from genome assembly GCF_004359215.1 of Bremia lactucae. NCBI lineage: Eukaryota > Oomycota > Peronosporomycetes > Peronosporales > Peronosporaceae > Bremia > Bremia lactucae. The sequence goes on from NC_090612.1 coordinate 3,998,948, forward strand.
AGCAAGCTCGCGATGAAATTGGCGTCGGTGCCCATCGTCTGCCCGCGGGCGACTCGTATCGTGACGTCTTTACTATCTTTGGCGAAAGGGGGATGGCGCTCGAAGCCGTGGCGAACTCCCCTTCGGCCAGCGACTGTGTGCCTGCAAGCCCTAACGGTAGCGTCTTTTCCACCGCCACGACCGCGTCGGATACCGAGCGTACTTTGATATTGCCCCGAGCCCCCGAGCAATCTTTCCCCCAGCTTCGAGTAAGTTACGGCAACTACTCGGATACCGGTATGCGAAACCTCAATGAAGACCGACAAGCCATTGCCTCCCAAAAAGTAAATAACGACTTGGTGGCGTTTTTTGGACTCTACGATGGCCACGGTGGATCAGAAGTGGCCGAGTACTTAGCTGAAAACCTGCACGAAAATGTTTTTTGCCAATTGCAAAAGTTGCCAATGGAATCGAAAATGGCGACTTCCGTGCAAACGGCAAGTTTTGCAAATGCGTTACGAACCGCCTATGCGGCAACTGATGAAGCCATTTTTAACCACCAATTGCCAAGTGGATCTACTGCCGTCACCGTTGTCATTCGTGGCACCACGGCTCTTGTGTCGTCTGTAGGTGACTCGCAAGTGGTTTTATCCACAAATGGACACGCTCGAGACATGTGCATTGCCCACACCCCCGAGCTTTCCAGTGAACGGGACCGGATCCTTGCCGCCAAAGGCCAAATCTCTAAAGGTCGGATCTACGGCATGCTTGGGGTCTCCCGAGCCTTTGGGGACAATGATTTTAAAACCGGACGAGGTGCATTTAAGAAACGATTTAATGGCGATTTGGTTGTTGCCACCCCCGACGTTGTCGTGCACGAAATCACAAGTTTCGACGAATTTGTCGTGCTTGGGTGTGACGGACTCTACGACGTCATGAGACCGCAGGATGTCGTGAACTTTGTGCGCATGAAACTCGGAATGCACAACAACGTGCAACACGCAACCGAAGAGCTCGTGAGCCACGCCATTGCCCTTGGATCGACTGATAATGTGAGTGCCATTATCGTGTGTTTCAACCAACACGATGTCGTGCCTGTGACGCCCATTGAAGCAGCACAGGCCGCAGAAGCACGAAAGCGTGCGACCGATTGAATACGCTTATTTGTCGCAACTTTTTCTTATTTGATACCAAGCACCACTAGCAAGTGGCCTCATATGGATGATTTCGTTTCACAAGCAGCGCTGATGTGGAATTTTAATGACATGGACGAGTTGAGAGAGCGCAGTCTTGCTAAGGAAAAAAGTTGGAGGAACATTTTGGGATGTAGCCATGTACTACGTGCCTGCTTTGTAGCCATGTGCTTGTTTGCTGTAGCCATGTGCTTGTTTTGACCGGATAGGAAGGACAGAGACACGCGGATTTTTCTTGGATTGAAGAGCTCGTCATTCTACTGTATTGTACTTGAAGTGAACCCGCTTCGTCTGTGCGGCTTTGGGATTGACTGGCCAGCAAATGCGATAAATAAAACGACGACCTTTTACGACTGGAAATAATGTTCGAATAACGTTCCCGAAAGCGTTTTACGAAAGCAGCTGGTTGGTCGCAATTATTCTTATTCGATAATTTCGATTACGCCATGCAATGGGCCATTTGATGATTATGTATACGCAAGCTGCGTCATGACAGGCAGGACAAGTGTATCAAGCATTATTGTCTCACAACGGGGAGAGACATCACGATAAATATTAAAGCCGAAAATTAGATTTTACAATAATAGAGCTACGCACTTTTGAGGCTTCTATAAATCCTAAAGAAAATAAAGATAAACCAAAAAGTAAGAAGCATTAATAAGAAGTTTTATTTACTATGAGAGGAAAATAATAAAGAAGCACAAAATTATTGTCTTTATTAATTTTAGCTTAAATACTTCCCATCGTACCAAATTCGGTAATATTGACGCAATAAGACATTAGTTCTATTATTTAGCTAAATTAATTCTAAATCAACCCCACCAATCGTTAAAAGACACGATTGTGCGGTGTGCAAGTAGGCGCCATACATAGTTTGTTATTAATATAATACAGTCAGTAGGAGATAGAAGACCGTTACGTGCCTACAATGTTTTGGCGATTGGTGTTAGACAAAATTATTCGACGGCTTACAATCGGCTAGGGACTTTACTAGTAACCTATTTGCCACTTTGGTTTGCAAGGTGATGATGTTAACCTCATCATCAGGGGCAATTACACACAATTTTTGTGTTAGTAGCATATTTTGTCAGAAGTCCTGCAAATCCTTTGCCGTTGCTGGACCAGTAGGGCGCTCCGCACCTACTGACCGCGATTGCTTTTTAAAGGTCCGCCTCGCCGTTGCGATTTCGCAACAGCGTCGGATTCGCGTTTTCCGCTACTTATAGCGGGAGATTGATCGTTACGCTCAGTTCTTCTTGGCACTGGGCGTAGGGAATGTAGGGCACTACATTCATTGGCGTAGTGCCCTGCCTTTTAACATCGACTGCGCATTTGCAATTGCTTGTAAGTAATAAGGTATCTCGCTTACAACACACAAGAGGTCCCTAAATACTGGACCTTCGACCTCTTGCCGCCTCGGCGAACAATAAGCACCAGAGTGAATGAAAGCCACTGGCAGCCTGAAGTCATCTTGTTCCGTAATTGAAAGAGCTTGGTCAACGTCTCTAGTTCTAGACAGGATTGGATTAATAACGTCTCGAAGGTAGTCACCGATAATACGATTCGTTATTTCCATTTGGCCGTCAGTTTGAGGTCGAAACGCGGATGACAGGTTGTGTTGCGTCCCAAGCGCACTCACAATACTGTGTCATAGCTTAGAAGTGAATTTGAAGCCGCTTTCGGATAAATGATTTTTGCTAGGCCATGACTCTTTAAGATAATCGCAGATTGGCCAGTTCCCAGGACGAAAAAGCACATGAAAAGCTTTTTGGGGACTACCGTGTTCGTTTCTCGGTTCTGTAAGAACTTTGCCCAGTTTGCGGGACTCTACACGACAGTATCAAAGACAAATTATCTCGAGATTACATACAGCTCACGATCAAACAATTGAACTGGTCTGAAGAGCTTACACGACGCTTAACAGCGTCATCGGTTTTAATTATTAGAGACTTTACGCAATCTTTGGCATCCGAATGGACGTCTCAAGTTTCACCATCGGGTGCGTCTTGTTTCAAAAGGAGGGAGGGCTTGAGCATCCAATTGCTTTTACCGGTCGAAAGATGAAGCCAGTCGAGTTGAACTATCCTGTTCGGGAACCGGAGTGTCTCGCGATTATGCATGCTCTTAAAGTGTAACGAGTATTCCTTCTAAATCGACCGTTTATGGTGGAAACGGAATGCAAAAGCATTGAGATGATCCAACTCAGAAGACAACGAACTGGCAAGTTGCACGATGATTCATTGAGCTCGCTGAGTTCGAACCACCGTTCAAGCGAATTCCAGGTGAAAAATCACAAAATCCGGAGTCCGAGCGAAACGCGGCACAAGTCAGCTTGCAAGAGCTAGTGGATACTGCTCAGAATTGTGAAATTGTGACAACTACTGCCCCAGACATGGTGACAGTCGCACAAACAGCAAAATTGATGTATCCGTGGAACTAGGTGCTATAATGGATAATAAGGAAGCTTAAGCAAGGTGATACGATGCCTAAGTATTCCTTACAAGTTGGTATGCTGTACTAACAAGCTAGAGAAGACGAGACTCCACGTACATTCCCGATGACAAAAATTTCAAGAACCGAGATTCCTGTGAGAGTCGCGGTGTAGTAACGGCAGACCATCCTGGGGGTTACAAAAGTTGCTTGGCAGTACTTGAGTGATAGAATTGGCCAAATATGATGAAGTACATCCAGCGACATGTCAATACATGTGAGGTGTGGCAGCGTAAGGCAAACAAAACCGCCAGATTTACTGCAACCGTTAGACATACCTGTCGGTCAATGGACCGACATATCGATGGACCTCGTCGTGTCACTTCCAACCAGTGCTGGAGGGAACAATGCCATTTTGGTAGTTGTCGATCGCATCACAAAGCGAGCAAAATTTGTTGCGATAAAAACAACCGACAAAGCTACGAAGATTGCCAACGCGTTCATGAAGAATTATTTGACCTTGTCGGAATCCAATCGGACGCCTTTTCGTTCGACGAAGTCCCATAGGCACGAAATGTCGTCCACGCAGAACTGGCACTTGAACAACTTTATGTAATGTTTGTTGTTCTTCACATCGCTTCAGTCTGTTTAAGGCCTGAATGTGCTCTTCTACATCTTTACTTTGTGTGAAAACGTAGATGACGTCAAAATAGATCTTCATCATGTCCTAAAGTCACAAACAACCTTTTGCAGGAGACAATTAAACGTCCCAGGACTACTAGTGAGCCTATTGGAGTGACGAAGTCTTTGAAAAGACCGTCAGCTATTGAAAAAGCTGTAATCGGATATCCGATTCGCGTACCTTAACATGGTAGTAGCTCAATACATGAAAACATTGACTGCCCGCCATGGCGTCGAAGGCGTCTTCCTTACCCGGCATTGGTTCCGCCGGCAAGATGGCTTTTAGATTTAGCTGTTGATAGTTATGAACAATGCGCCTGTTAAACGTAAATACACAGAGGTAGAGACAGATAACACACAATTAAACGCAAAAGAGAGAGTGTTATTAGTTTCGTTATCTCCTGGCTAGCTATCAACAGAAGAAATCATAAAATGAAACTCCCACAGTTGCTTGGCGCAAAGATGATATCAAAAACTAATACCAGTACAACTTTATTGGCACAACAACATGAAGCTTGCCTTTCAACACTCCCCTCGTCGACCGTCCTGACAAAACACTTGATCTTTGCTCTGTCATTGTCGACTCCGATCGATTTATTTTAAAGCGATCACTTGACGCATCTCGCTTGCTGAAATCGCCGACAACTTGATGCGCACATCAATATGTTTGGCCTTGGCCGAAACTCTTTCACCGTCAAGTTGTTTCAAAACTGCATGATTATCCACTCGCAGTGGTATAGTTTCTTAAAATCCCAAATCTAACTCTTGCAACAGTTCGCGAATGCTAAAAGTTCTCGAGCCTTGATGGATGCAGCTGTAAACTCAGCCTCCATGGTCGAGAGTGATACACCGCCTTGCTTCTTGCGCATCCAGCTCACTCGCATGCCATCAATCGTAATTGAACCACCCGTGACAGATTTTCTGTCACCTTTGTCGGCAACAAAATCCGCATCACTGTACCCAACCACTTGTAACACCTCTGATTCATTTTCTCTTCCAATCATAGAAAGTCACAATGTCTTCGCACCAGACAGGTACATTGCAATTTTTCTTGACCAATATATATTTTCCCATCGTGGGCTTATGAGTCCTTCTTGACGCTTTATCCACTGCAAAAGCAATATCTGGTCTAGTGCAACGCAAAATCCGTAGTAAATTTCCCACAAGTGACTGGGAAACCTTCATCGTAACCACACCATCTCCTCCAAATCCCGGTGACAGCACAGCTACCGATTCTTCAGGATCGTCCCAGTCTTGAGTAATTGGAACACGCACACTATGTCCCATTTCGAGACCGTGCTCCTTCAGCATGTCCATAATTCCAACTTCTTGATCAAAAGTGTACCCATCATCGTCCTTGTATTGAATACGCATACCCAAAAACATGCGAGCACATCTGAGATCTTTAACCGATAGTGAAGTGAGCTCGTCAAAAAATTAATCCATAGAACCCTGATCACTTCCTATTACCAGAAGCTTATACACGTAAACTCCAACAAGCAATAGATGATCATGTCCATCTAAAAAAAGTAGACACACATGTCCGTGAGACTGTAATTAAAACCATTGTCAACCAATTTTCGGTGTAGCAATTTACTCCAAAGTCTTCCTGCTTGTTTTAATCCATATAGTGCTTTCTTCAGCTCCAAAACAATCTCATTGCTCTGTGAAACACCAATTTTCTTCCGCAAGTCTTCTGCATTCCCCGCGGTACGTGGATGTAAATGTCGAGATTGTCTTCTTTGTCTACTTTAAGGTAAGCATTGAAAATGTCTCCATAATTCGCAGGCACTTTCCATTTTCTTGCCAGTGCGAAATCATCTTCACGCTGGACATGTCAATCACAGCAGCAAAAGAAACTCCATAGTTCACTCCAAAGACTGGTTCACTTCCACACGCGACCAATCTCACCTTCAGTAGCTCGATAGAACCTTCTGCGTCGCGCGTTGTTTAAAAAAAACACTACGAATGAAGTGCTCGAATATCTTTGGAGCCTACACAATATTCCAAACCTTACTGTTCTCCAAAGCTTGCAATTATTCAGAAATTACCTTCATCCACCCTTCCTTGTGACTGCTACGCATAGCTTCACCAAAGTTTTTTTAGGTCAGATATTGTGACAGCATTGATAACGTCGTCATCCATGGCTGAACTCTCAATTCTTTGTCCCTGGCTTGAACGTTTATTCTTGCTCACCGATCTTGTCAAAACTTCTTCTTTCCTGTCCACGGAGTCCTTTTCTTCATCTTCTCTGTTTGGTCCTGTCGACTCGTAGCCTCCTCCAAAACTTGATATTTTGAATTACCCCCCCCTCTCCTGAACTTGATCTCGCGTAGAGGCATTATCTTCCAGACTTGTAGTATTCTGCAGATACAATTCTTGTACTTGCATGTTTTGGGTCTTGTTCAGTGTCTCAATATTAGAACATGCTGCGAGGCAACGACCACTTTATTTTTTGGCAGGTAAACGCTATACCCTTTAGGCTCTTCACCAATGCGAAGGATAATCCCTTCTTGTCCTCTCGGTACAACATTCTTCTTCTTAAGATATCTGTTCAGTGTACATGGTGACCCAAAGACGACAAATCTCATCGAGCGACGAGTTGGTTCGTCAGCACCTTCATCGGCGACATTCTCTCATCATTCGAATTTGTAAAGAGTCGGTTCAAAATATAAGCAGCATATTCAACCGCGTCTCCCCAGAAATTAAATGGTTATCCTGAAGCAAATATAATGCAACGGGCCATATTCATGATGGTCCGATGCATGCGCTCGGCTTTTCCATTGCTGGCTTGGTTTCTTGCTTCACTTCGCTGTCTTCCAACGCCCGACTTTTTGCAAAATAAATCTACATTCTGGTACTTTCCTCCTAAGTTCGTGCGAAGAACTTGCACACGACAATTATTTTTTTCTCGAAAAAAATCAGAGTAGCTTTAAATTTCGTTGCCGCAGCGTGAGCAAGAAATACACGGCAATAATTGCTCTTATGATCTACAAGGTTGATCATATAAAGATTATTCAGCCGATCCTTTTGGAGTCATCGGGCCCTTGATGTGCGAACAGATAACACCTCCAACACTGTCAATAGGTGAGTGTTGCCAAGAGTCTTACCTTTGCTGTTTGTCCTTGGTCTGTTTGCCTTGTGAGCAATTGTAACAAAATTCCCGACGCTTATCCGTAAGCAAAAAATCACAATTCGGATATTTAGTCAACTTTATTATCGTTTCGTAATTTAAATGACCAAAATGCTTGTGAAAGTCCAAAAAGCTGCCTATTTGAACAGCGGAAAAGACTTGGACACATGCTTTTTCAGCTATGACCGCCATTATAACTCTAACCGGTTCAGCATCGTTGTCCATCACTCGACACAGCACCACAAGAACGTTTCCAACCAAATTAACATCAGAGACCACAGATCCAGTTATTGTGTCGGACAAAACACGTAGTTGACCATTGTATCCAAGCGTGTAACCCTTTCGGTCCAAGATTTCATAAGAATTTAAATTTTGCTTCACGCCCTCAGTAAGGTATACATCCGTAAGAGTCAGCACACGATTAACTCCACAAGCCAAGACGTTAATTGTCACAGTGCCTTTTTTGCTTGTATGTAGCGGCTATCCATCGGGTTGATGACAAACCCCTTCACACGGCTCAACATTTTGGAGCCATGACTCATCACTGACCAAGTGTCCACTGGATCCGCTATCCAAATACAGACATCGTCTTGTTCACTTGAGACTTCATTCACAGCAAGCGAAAAATTTGTTTGAGGTCCTTGTGGTCGTTTGCGTTTGTGACACGCTCCCTGCAAATGTCCCACTTCGGGACAAAAATGCCATTTGAGCGTTTCCTTGCGAAGTCGATAGGAAACAGAACTAAAGATTTCTCGCGTGCTCACTTTTTCTCGCCCGAGAGATCTATCTCTCCCAGTGTGTAACTCATATGCTTGCGCAAAGTGAGCGAGCTGTTCTGCTTGTACCAGGTAATCCGTTCTCGTGTGGTCAACTCTTGCCAGTAAAATTGTCCGCATAGCATCAGAGGCGTATTGCACAATATTATCCAAAATTAAATAATCACCACCGTTTCCACAAACTTTGTAAATGGCCTAATACCGATATATATAATTTTCTGGCCAACCTCGGTTCGGGTTCTTACGTTGCGTAAAGAGTTTCATCCACTTTTCACATCTTCAGGCCATTCAAATCCACAAGACGACAGTGCCAAAGCAATTTGTCGCTCGAATCTCCGATCCTACTCCACAAAACCAGAACCAAGTGCTTCGTACAATTCGCGTCCATTAAACGCCCGAATGCCGAGCTTTTTTTGTCTTGCATCAGGATATCGCTCCTGAACTATATTTCCTTGTGCATGACCAAATCCCTTAAGGTCCTGATGTTGCATGTACCCATGCCTGCACCAGGACTTGATATTCCTGGTATGTTGCCCTCCTGCTTTTGGCAACATACCAGGAATATCAAGTCCTGGTGCAACTTCACCGCAAACGTCCTGGTTGAAGCCATTTGATTCGGGCTGTCCAGCGCCAAACGACATATGTCCTTCAATCGTCCTCCTCGGAGTAAACACCGGCGCATCAATGGACCCTTCCAAGTTATCCAAATGCGTTCTTGTTACTCTTCCCAAAGCCAAAACAAACAAACTTGAATGTCTAGGCGAAGTCATAGGCGTGTCCCTATGTCTCCCACGCCCTTCCTCGGCTTTCATCAACCTTTTCTGTGACTCCTCAAGCCTATCCAGACGTCCGGTTATGCCTCTCATCAACACCAGGAGCTCTGATGCGTCGTCACTCTTGGTGGTAGCATTGTTCACCGCGTGGACAACACTCGGCTTGTTCTTCTCTTCATAATCTTCATGCTCACTGGCCCTTTCGTGACCAGTGGCAGGGTCTGCTTCCGCATACGCGCCGTCGCGCTGGTCACCCCTGAGTGCCCCGTGCTATGGACTCATAACCTATTAGAAGTCAATACACAGAGGTAGAGACAGTGGGCACACAATTAAATGCGAAAGAGAGAGTATTGTTAAAATTTGTTATCTTCTAGCTAGCTATCAACAGAAGAAATCATAAGATGAAACTCATACAGTTCCTCGGCTCAAAGATGATATCAAAAAATGATACTAGTACCACTTTCTTGGTACATCAACTTGAAGCTTGCCTTTCAACAGCGTCAACCCACAGGTTTCTTGACACACAATCTCGGAGCTGAATAAGCCAATGTATTTGGTCGATAATGCCAGCTTGAACCATCTCAATGGTCCAGTCTTAAATTGTTTGGCGTTGTTCGGGACGTTAGCGCCTTGTTTGACTGAAATGCTTCATGCCCGGTTGAGCTGAATTTCATGCTCCATTCCCTCTTAAACTGAAGGAGTCTCATTCGGAAGCTACGTGCGAAAACGGGTTTCGCATACTTGCGTAGTATTAAGTACACTGGTGACCCTGAAGAGATTCTTATCCTTGACTCCTAAAGCGTTCAGTTTTCTCTGGAATATGCGGATTGAAGACAAAGATGGTTTCGATATCTTTATCATGGCGCAGTATCTTCATCGTTTGCTTAGATGTAATAAGCCGTGTCGTGCCATGTTGGCCCAAGGACCATACTGCTGATAGTACTTTGATATCTCGCGGCTATGAGCTACGCGAGCTTCACGTCGTCCATGTACGTTGATATGAACGTTGCTTAGGCAGTCTTCGTTTGGCTTCGTCGGAGTTGTTCACCTTGATATGAGGCGAAACTCTTTCGGTACCCCAGTCGATATCTGGGTTCTGTTTTAGTAGCCACATCATGCCCAAAATGACATCCTTTATCTCAGGATCGGACATAAATTGGAATGTTCCAGATGTAAGTGGAAAATAAGTATCGTAGCTTCCTTTCCACAGTTTGACGGGGCTAAGGGGGCAATTTGGTCCTTTTCAAGGTCACTTGCATCATTACTCCTTCATTGACCTCAAGCTAAAGCGTTCGCGTAGTTTGTTCGTGAAGACCGACCATAACTTTCATGCGCTCGAAGTTTATCAAGAAGGCACGATACCAACTCAATACGGACTTACCTAGATTGCTTGAGATTAGTGTCAGTTCGCAAACTTTTTGCGACCTCCGAATACTGTGCAACGGGCTAAAGTTGCCCTTAGGTATAGAATACAAAAAGTGATGAATCTGTTTCCATTAGTTGACGTTTACTGGCCTTATATTGCTCAGTAGCGATGATTCATAACTCAATATCGTTGCCAAATATCCCTTCGTACAGCTGAGGGTCATTCGTCCAGCCGGATGCAATGACATACTCAAAGCGTTTGTTAGCTTGCTGCGTTCGCGCTTGCATTAAGCTTGAACTAGGGCTTCATATTGTTGTTGCTATCGTGTGTGGTACATTAACAGCTGCTGTATGGACATCAATCCTGCAGGTGCATCTGCCGTAGACGACCAACCAGCCTGGTAAGTGGCACGATCCTCGGCTAGCGTCGTATGCATTGGCGTCCTTGGTTGCGATGTAGACGTGAAGCTCCTCTGTGAGTTAAGAGCTTATTTAAAATAAAAAAGAAGAAGCTTATAATGCTCTGTTGACGAGCTCTAGGATTTGAGGACGGCACTCAGTTGCACGACATCTTGTGGTCATGAACTGGACACCTCTCAGTGCGGCGTATTGTCTTATATCAAAACCAAAACGAAGAAAACTCTCAAAGAAAAGAACTTATTAACTCGTAACGTCTAAGTTTCTCGTACAGATGGATGGTGTGTGGCGACGCTTTTAATGTCTTTTGAATTTTGTCGATTCGCTTTTTGAACAATTCAGTCGTTTCGTGAACTGCGTTACGAGCCAGGAGTCTTTACAATCTGTAATCTTTAATTAAATAAGCTGGACAAGCTTTAATTGCTTTGCCGTTGTTAGCCACAAGTCACGTCGAAGCTGGTCGATTGTTTTGAGATTCGACGACAATGAATCAGTTCTGTCCGGAAAGGGATCTGTAGGCTTGTGTGATTTGCGGGTTATGTGATTTGCGTTTAACGATACAGAGTGCAACCAGAAACAGGTCAGTAGCACGAGTGCTGACCAAGCAGCTCCGAAGTGTAGTAGTTCGTTTTTAAAATTGCAGTTACAAAGGCGGCACAGGGACTTGCCGAAGCAAAAATCACAAAACCACAAACCAGTGAAGTGTATGTACCATTTTAGAGTGCAACCACACTAACTAGCCACCTAACGTTCGTTCGCTAATAAGACAACCTTTGTATTCTAGCGCTCCCCACTATGTGACTCGCAACCGATATCAACTAGAAAACTCGCTTCCCACTATGTGGCCACGAGTACCCTTGTCTCGAACTCTTGATGACTCGACAAGTGCTAAGGGGGAAGGATGAGCCTATAATTTTGGTCTGCAACCTCTTCCACCACCGTAAAGGGCCCAATGAAATGCGGCAACAACTTCGTTGTACCTCGAGGTAGTACAGAAATCGCATTTTTAGGAAGGTCAGCAGTACTTATTACAAAAATTACCCCACTCTAAAGCGTTCATTATTTTTGCGACCATTTCGGTCCGCATATTCTTTTTGCTTGTCCTGTGCGCTTGTCATCGGTTCACGGACTTTTCGTGTAATGGCTATTTACTCATCCACAAAGCGTTGAGCCACGCTCACGCTTTTGCATCTAGCTCGCCTATGACACCGCAGAGAGGTCGGTGATAGGACAAAATTTTACTGACCACTTCTAAATTGGTAGGGTCACTAGGGCAAGTATCTATCATTGACATGATACCCTCGCATATCATCGTCACATTGACAAAATATGTCCCACTAGGGTTGTAACTTGTTGCGGATAAAAACTTGAGAACTAATATAAATTAACAAAGATATTGGAAATTGTCATTATTTTTTTAATAGTCCGATGAAAAAAAAATTTCTTATGGACTTTATCCGTACAAGAGCGAAGAATTTATTGAGCTTCTATCGCTTCGCTCCTCAACAACGCGTATCCTTAGATGATTTCGAAGAGCAAGGGCAACGGCGCGTAAAGCTTCTTTCCAGAATGAGTGCAAAATGGAGCCCCAGTTTAATACAGCATCCTCCAGACGACCTTTTGAATGAAATCGCAGAATATTCCGAAGGTCCAGATGCCGACTTGTTATCTCATTACGCGTTGCGACTAGCATTTTGCAGGTAAATTATTGTACAATCATTTCATTTGTCTTTCAGAAAGGTTTATCGTATGGTTGCAACTACATATTTGCCTGTGCAAGAATATAGAATAACGAGTGAATGGGATTGGTTCGTTGCCACCGAATCGAAACTTTTTGCCATTCGACTCGGTAAATTACCGCCTTTGGCAGCAATTGAGTTGCTAGCTAGTGAAGGTATTCAACATGAATTTTTATCGGAAGGTGATATCACAGATAAAGGAATTTTCCGTGTCCCGTTCGCTGAAGCACCCCAACTGGTTAAACATCGTGAGGTTGTGATTCGTGACGGATTTTGCTTGATTCCACTCCGCAAAATGAATAATGTAGCCATTTATCACTTTCGACGATGTTTGCTGAAGCAAATGCGGGAATTGCAAAGTGCTCTTCCTGCGCAAGGACCGGAAGTGGAACGATTGACGCCGATCCTTGATAAGTTTGTTCAAGAAGCAAAAGTTTTGACGGGTACAGCAAATCTACTACGTAAAACTACTAACAAGCCAACGCTTAAAGTAGAGGCAATCGATTTAATTGCAGAAAAGCACTTTCCATTGTGCATGGTGCAACTACACCGCAAACTTCGCGCAAATCACCATCTTAAGTACGATGGACGCGTGCAATACCGGTTGTTTTTAAAAGGCGCAGGGATTTCGGTACACGATTGCATTCAATTCTTTCGCTCTGAGTTTATTAAATCAATTCCCGCCACCAAATTTGATAAAGAGTATACTTACCACATCCGCCATAGTTATGGACTTGAAGGATCTCGAATAGACTATGCGCCTCTCGACTGTGAACGTATTATCTCACAAAGTCCACCTCGACACGGACAATATCACGGCTGTCCCTTCAGGCATTGGGATCGTTCAGTATTGCAAGATGAATTGCGCCGTCGTGGTCTGTCGTTGGAGTCCGCAATGGAAGTTACGCAACAAGCTTCTGCTGGCAACTGCCAGCATGCGTGTAGCATCTTTTTCGAGAAAACACATTCTTCGACCATCAAGAACGTGCATGCAGGGACTCAAGATGCCTTTGCTGGCTTGAAACGGACTCCAAGTTTGATGCATCCGAATACTTACTTAAATGCGAGTCTTGCTACAATAATTTGATAAATGGTTTAAAAAAAAAAATCATTATAGTTTTCCAGATAACAGCAGTTTCGAAAAGTGCTCTCTTAATATTTTCGAGTTATGTTTATATTTATGAAAGATTTATACTTAAGAGACAAAAATCCAGCATAAATTACGCGGTATTCGCTCTTTATAAGAGCATGTACAAATTAACGGAGTCGGTAATAAAAACGTTAAAATTAATCAATGGCGCCTGCGACTCCGTTAACAACGATAGACGTGGGCTCGTTAACTGCCAACAATACAACGACCGAACAGCTTTTGGCCATCTTGCGCGAGCTTCGAAACTCCGTTGGGCCGAGTAGGTACCTCCAGCGAAATGCAGCCAACCATTGATTTATTATTGTAACGAATTTGTGCTGTTTTAATGTGCTGCTGCTAGAAATTGTATGCAATGCTATTGCAAAGGTGATGCATTTTCGTGAGAATAAGTTTAAACAATTAGCGCTGAGCGATGACAGCACGCCAATGATGATGGAAAAACAATTATTGAAGCAAAAAAATGAGATAATGGCAAACAAGTTGGGTGCAAACATCCCAAAGAAATGCAAGAAACGCGAATTTATGATGAGCAACTACATAATGCGTTCAGTGGCAATGAAATTTTTGTATCTTGGGGAAAAGTATGCCGGATTTGCACGCCAGGATCACATGCCCGAGACGGTCGAGCGTTATTTACTTGAAGCACTTGTTCGCGCCAAGCTAATCACAAATGTTGATGAAGCCAACTACTCACGCTGTGGACGGACTGATCGTGGAGTAAGCGCCTTTGGACAAGTTATAGCACTCCGTGTACGCTCAAATATGCCAGCGACCGCCAAGCTGCTCACTTATCCGTGTATTGATGATGTACGGCCCGGGTCCAAATTCCGAGTCCGTTTGGCCACGGGAGAGGAAAAAGTGCTGACTGAAATTGATTACGCTTCGCAACTTAATCGTGCCCTGCCGGTCGATATTCAAATCTACTCAGTAGCTTCATGTCGTCCTGATTTTAGCGCTCGATTCAATTGCACTGCTCGCATGTATCGCTATTATTTCATTCGACGTGACTTGGACATTGGAACGATGCAAGAAGCAGCACAGAACCTTGTGGGAAAGCACGACTTTCGCAACTTTTGCCGCATTGATCCGAATTGCCATGTGTTTGAGCGGAATGTGCAATCGTTCGAAATTGTTCCGTGTTTAGGGCAACGGGCCCATGACCCCAGCCAGCAAATGTACCGTTGCGAGGTCTTTGGTCGTGCCTTTCTATGGCACCAAGTGCGTTGCATGGTGGAAGTGCTCTTTTTAATTGGCACGGGACAAGAAGAGGCGAATGTTATTCGAAAGTTGCTGGATATTACGCAAACACCACGTAAGCCACAGTACCAAATGGCTTCAGACTTGCCGCTTGTGTTGCACGAATGTTACTTTCCAGACCCGGACGATCCTGAAAGACCAGGTCCACGCTTTGAATACACGCCCCTTGCATTAATGCAGGTGCATGCGCAGCTCACGGAAAAGTGGGAAAAGCGGAGCATGCAAGCGGCAATGCTCCGAAGCCACCTGGATGCTTTAGAAAACTTTCAGGTTTCGGCAGATCGTGTGGTGAAGGATTTGAATCATTATGCACCTGTACTAGAGCAACTGATGCGGAAGCGTAATCTTCTGACGGACAAAGGTGGGATGGTAACGTGGAAGGATGTGAGTCCATTGCTTGTGTTGTCGAAGAAAAGAAAAGTGAAGCCACTGGCGACGCGAGATACGGGATACTCAGTTGACGAACGCAAAGTGATTGATCAAGATCGGAAACGCCGGCGCGATAAAGAAGTGCAGGAAGGCGCGGCTATTGAAGATTTAACCAACGAATAAACTAATCTATGAAACAAAAACGAAATTTTACGCTATTTCGATTAATAATTTTTGAAATGCTTAGGCAATCCACGCTGGACGTGTCAACAAGATTTAATATAACATGAAAGCCAACATGAAAGCAAAGGATAGAACAATACAATTATTCTCGAAATGTTCCCTCATTAAAAAAAAGTAACGTCACTGCTCTACCTACACAGGGAAAGTATGAGAGGTCGAGCTCATATGCACTCCGGTAAATTGTCTAATCATCGGGAATATTCTTCGAATCGTCACAATAAATCCTCTTGTTTAGGCTACTGATGAAACTAAAACCTACAGGCTAGAAAGGTCTGATATACAACACTTTTACCAAACACCTGATTAAGAATTCAGTGCCCTTAAATCCCCTTGTTGTAGATAAAGTGGCGAATCGGCTGGCCGTGGCAATCCGTTCGAGACCGAAACTCTTCTTCAACATTGTCTGCTGAGATCGTTCCGATTTGCGGGAATAGCGCAATAGCGCTTGGCATTGCGCCCCAAAGACACAGCGTCAACACGACTAAGTCAACAGCACAATAGTAATCGCAATTTAGCGCGATATCAAAATAATAAAACTATATAAAAGCGTAAGCCATACTGAGTTCCACAGCGAGCTTAGGGTACTTGGCCTGGGGCATAAGGTTATTTTTCTTCATAACCTCATACAAATATGGCGGGAGTAACAAAACTATGGAACAGAATAAAAACATATTTCACAAATAAAATGCTACAGCTTCAAAACGTACTGGGCATTGGAAGAGCTACGCGCGTAAGTGCGACTTGGCCAAGCGAGTGACGTCCAGCAGCTACCGAACGGCCATGCACAGTGCCATGCTCATCCATAATATCAATGCCTTCCCTACGTATACATGCGTTCAAAAGATGTCGCGTATTCAGTGTGAAATGTGTGTCAATTTGATACGTACGTGAACTCATTAAAACGCATCGACACGGCGTTGAAAGCACCTGCACTGGCAACAGCAACAAAAGGAACCATCTACGAAATGTGCCTGACATTAATTAAGCGTTCCAAACACCATTTACAATACTTTATTGCGCACTTTTGCGAGAAACGAACGCATGTTTGGCGAAAGATTCTTTGCTGAGTCGACGAGTTTACCCAAACCAACGGCTGTTGAGCACGATACAAACGTCGCAGTTGCGTACGATTCTATAGCAATAATCCATGAATAGCAACAATTCATTAAGAGCTCGTGGGTACGTAATAATATACTGGGCATTGCGTACTCAAGATAGTGACCGTATCCTGATCACTGCTGGCATTGCGATTGGCATAATTAAATCCTGCGCTGTAGCTCTGATTGATCCATTGCCACAAAATAGTGTTGCCAAGCTGCAACAATAATATACAATAAATAATATTTTGTTTATTGGAATACACTTTCTTTACTCAATAAATAATGTACCGTGGGAGTGGCTAGTAGCATCCCGACACAGATGGGAATATTGACTGGCACGAACGCTGATAGTCGAAATAAAGCTGGAATCGTTTCTCCACTTTGAGGGTGGACTGCAGCTTCTTGCACTGCATTCACGTCGACAATGATCGATGGAAGAATTAGTCAGGAAAAAAGAAATTGTAAGCGCACAATACAGCTCGTGCCCTGTCGGAGATTCCAGAGTTCTGCAGGGGTCACTTGGCCAGGGGCAAGGTTCCCGCTGCGATAATCGTCTAGTGTCTTGGTCGCGTGTTGGATTTGTTTCGAGCTTAAAAAGAGCCACCTGTTTCTATGTGTTAAGAGCTGCTTTTGCTACGTGCAGTCTCATAGTAGCACCTTGACGTACTTTGGCGATACGAGCTCTGCAAACGTGCGCCAACGACCACGGTACGTCGAAGTGTCGAAACGTGGCTTATCTAGAGCATGCATTCAATGTTTTTCTCAGAGGATGAATTGCATGATTTACGCAGCAAGTGCTGCGACAAAGTGGTCACACCGAGTGAGAAGGGAGGCACTTCGTTGTTGGCCATTGTCGATTTGCTCTCAACACAATGATTTTTCACCAAATCTCATTGTTGTTTTCTATTTATTAACAGAAAGTAGAGATCGATACCACAATACAGTCATTCCTCTGCGATGTTATAGCAGGCAAATCCTATGAAGTAGTGAAAATTATAAGAAATAGCATAAATATCACCAGTTGATTTGTTTTTTTTTAAATATCAATATCTACAGCTGGATTTAAGGAGGATCAGCATGCTAATAGGGACCATGATTCTAAACAAGTTCATAATAATCAAATATCATAATTTGTTATTTTTCAGGTCCACCTCACCTTCAATCAGAGGAGTGAAATCTCCCGAAAGAAAGCGGCAGACCAAAAGATGAGCCATACCGTATTTGTAATGGGGTATCCCGTTACATAAGTGTTATTTCCTACAAGAGGAATAGAAATAATTATTACCAATAAGAGGAAATAAACAAAGAAGTAGAAAATTATTATCTCTGTTAATTTTGACTTAAATATTTCCAAATTGGATGTCTAGCCAGATTTATATCTGGCGCATTGTGGTCCATTACAAGACCGTTATGTAGGAAACAATTCATTTATTAATACAGGTTTACTTTTCCCTAATTATAATACTTTAAATTACTTTGTTACCTTAGCTTCTTAGGGGAATCTTCCTCCGTACCCTTGTGTGCGTGAAGTTTCGAGGCACCTAACCTTCACATTCATCAGACTAGTACTGTTTAGTACTAGTTACAACGCTCATGATCTCCATCCTTCCGTAACTTGCGGTGGACGCAACTGTGAGTATTTAGTTCAGCATACAGGTCTGCCGAATATTTTGGGCCTAGGTATTCAACCACCTGCTACCACAATTGCAGTGTTACTATTGCCCGCAGCAGACAACCGAACGTCTGCTGATTTTGTTTCATTGGCAGCTGCAATCAGTAGGTTAAATGTCTTCGAGGCGCACCGCATTGTTACGTTATTCATTCAATGAATGATTTTAAAGTGCTCTTAACTAAAACGAGCTTTACATGCTTTTCTTTCGCAGTGACGCTATTCGCTCGGTCAGGTAATGAAAAATGACATGACGGATTAAAACGGCTTTAAAAAAGTCTCAATTACAATACAACTTTTGCAAAATAGTACAGCATCCGAGCTCGTAAAGTCCCCGATATGTGGTGCACCTCAGATACATAGAAATCCACAAAAGCTTGGTCGAGCAGCACCATGACGTTTAGCACGCCACCTTTTATCCATCTGGGTATCGATGCCAGGACCGGCAAATCCTATCACGTGTGCTCGCACAAAGTACGTTGTTTCCCGCGCATGCTGATAGTCAGCAGGCCGACTCTGAGCGCCTCTTTCGACTAAAAATGCACGTGTTAACAACTCTCCCACTTGCTGGCACGTGATCGTGGCAGTCACTTTTATCATTTAGTGCCATTTTGCTGCTACTCGTAGCCATGTCATCGGAGCGATTCCTGTTCAAGATCATGGTCGATCGTATGGAGTCGTACAGGTACACAGCACTGCTCTTCTTCCTGCTATCGAACAATCCTAACACGCTTGATTGGACCTCTCCCAAGATACTTTCTATGTCAGCTCATCACGTTTCTATACATTCCTCCACTCTTTTGTCTTGTGAGCTACAAAGCCACCCATAAGGTCCGTGCATACTCAACACACCCAATTCATACCCTTTAGCTTCTTTACGTACAAGAATGACCAGACTGTCGTGGAAGAAGATGGCACGAAGCTTTCAAAAGTTCATTTTGTAATCATGGGGCTGCTCGACCTTTGTCATGTACATTATACGTGTATACCTATGCTATCTATACCCAACTAATGGTGATTTTATAAACTACTTGTGAACTCGCATAGGGTCTGATGCTCTTCATGGCCGGTGGTCGAACCGATCCAACGCAAACGCTTTTATTCATGCAGGCTTCCATTCCAGTCTCCGCTTGTATGTCGTTCATGATCTATGGCGTCAGGTATGTGTGGCGTTCCTCGTGTCGATCAAAATAAAAAAAACCATTGACACTATTATTGTGTTTTTAAAAACACATAGGTACACGCAACTGCAAGTCGCTGGCATGCTCATCATTACGGCTGGACTCGTGCTTTCCGTGATTCCTTGTATTGAAGAGTACAGTGTGAACTATCGTAGAATCGTGTCGAGTATAATCTGACGTGTTCTCTGTCTTGAAACCATTGGGAAGTATGTATAGCACCGAATTTGAGGATCGAGAAATTGGTTGGAACAGGTGCGTAATATCTCACAAGAATATTGAACGCGTTGGATCAATCACGTACTAGGAACCTTTTTTTCTAGTGTCTTGTACCTCGCAGCGGCCATTCCAGGCACCTTGTCGATGCTGTATAAAGAACGCGTCATCCGGGACCAGCCAGTTGATATGTCGTACTTGAATGCATGGGTCTCGGTGAATCAATTCATTGCGGGAGTTCTCGCAGCGCCGCTTATTTTTGATATCAATGTACGTAGTGTCGTTCGACTTTTTGAAATGACTTGTTCAGTACCAAACACGGCGTTGTAGTTTCTTCATCTGGACCAACAATCCAATGGATTATTTTGCCTTATTCATGGCGAGAGTCAAGTGTCAACAGATCATTGTTACGTACGTATCGTTACACGCGTGCTTTCAAGCTATACCGTTCGTTAACAAGTCGATGTAGATGGGACTTTGCATCTTACTTCTCTACGTTTTCAGTAACATTGTCGTCAATTCCCTTCTCTTACAACTCCTTCGACTCACGAGTGTTTCCACCATGTACGGATGCACGTTACTGGGCTTTGTCACGTCCTTTGTCGTCCTCGCATGGTACCAAGTGGATCCGGATAATTTTGGCCTCATTAATCTACACGATGGACTTCGAAATTGGATTCCAGACTCGGTCTTTGTGGACGTCTTTGCGTGTCTCATCATCTTGACTGGCAAAGTGCTATATCAATGGGATCCCGATCCAGAAGTCGAAACGACCACGTTATCTGCTGAAGACAAGGAAGCCATGTCCTTACTGGATGGAGCAGAGGACTATGGTCTACGATACACGTAGGATCCACGTTGTAAAGCTATGAAAGCTTATAGCAGCAAGAAAAAAGAAGCACGAGCTACCAACGACAGCGCTAGCAGATAGAATTCATCCACTCGAGAGAACGACGGCATTAATTGCACGCACTCATCCGTCCTCGGTATGGCCTGCTCTTCTCGGTGTTGTCGTGGCAATTATTTATTTGTTTACGTGTTTTTTCCTGTTGTTGTTAGACCTCCCAAGTGCGACGAGCTAGCTCTTTTAAATAGCCTACCTCAAGTCTACTTTACCGTTTGCTACCTACCGGGTTTTAGACTCCTTTCGATACTCCATTTGCCCACTCTATTGCTATCAAACAGGCACGAATAGCAACGAGTTATGAAAGAACAATTCGAGCGACAAACAATGAATCATTCGTTGCTTTGGTACGACGATTTAAAAAAAAAGACACCAGTCGATTTGCACGAGCTACCAAGAAATGAGGAAGCGTCAATCAAAAGCACGTTCGTTGCAAGGACTTTCAAAACCCCTCGTACGAATGCGTGTAGATAAACACGAGCGTTTGGAAGCTGCTTGCATGCGGTTTAATGTGCATTCATCTCGAGCGACAATTGTTGGACTGCTTTAATAAACGCATCGACGTGCGTAGGCGACATGTCGGGGAAACAACCATGACCGAAATTCGCCACGTACTTTTGGGTTCCAAAGCGCTGGAGCATTTTCTTGACTTCGTCATAAATTACATCCGTTGACGCATACATGACACTCGAATCCAGATTTCCTTGGAGCGATACACGACCCCGTGCAAGCTGCCGCACAGTGACGGGATCCGACTGCCAGTCAAGTCCAATGCAATCAAACTTGGTCGTCGCGAGCTTCTCGTACGCATACGGTGTGCCTTTGGAAAAGCATACGAGGGGTGTACGCGGACTCGCCGTCTTCACACGAGTAGCAATTTGAGCGAGATATGGCAAGACAAATTCGTAAAAATGGTCTTGAGTGAGTGCTTCGGCGCCTACGGTCTCGAAGACTTGCAGTGCTTGGGCTCCTGCACGCTCCTGAGCGACGAGGAAGTTTACACAGACGTCTGTAATGCCCTGAAGCAATCGATGAGCGTCCTTTGGATGCTGGTATAAAAATGTCTTGAGCAATGCCTTGGTACGACTACCACCGCCTTCAATCATGTAACACATGAGCGTTAAGGGCGCACCCACAAAACCAATAAGCGGGACTTCGCCATTGATTTTCTGACGCGCAAGATTTAATGCATCGAGCATATACCCGAGTGTGTCGTCAATATTAGGCGTCAAATTGAGCTTGTCAATGTCTTGTGGTGTCCGAATTGGGTCATGTATAAGTGGTCCTTCTTTTGGCTTGATGGTGACGTTCATGCCCATGGCTTGGGGAATAATGAGGATGTCCGAGAAGATAATGACGGCATCAGGGTGGTACCGCTTTAGTGGCTGAAGACTCACTTCGACTGCTAATTCAGGTACGCCACACATCTAGTTACAAAGAGAGGTTATTGTTACGGTTACACTTTGAAAAAATAAAAGGGATACGTACTGTGAAGAAATCGTAACCCATGTCACGTAACTCCCGGAATTCAGGAAGGTGTCTGGCCAGAAAAAAGTAATACATGTTAAGGCGGTAGTAGCTGCTAAGTGGTACATCATATCGACGTACCGACCCGCTTGACGCATGCACCATACAGGAACACGCTCTGTGCGATCGCCACGAAGCGCACGAAGTAGTAGATCGTTCTTAAGCTTTGGCAAGTCGTCTAACGGCACGCGTACGAGCGGTGTGCGTGTCATGGGAAACGGAAGTTTTTGTTTAATCGAGTGTTTTTTTGCCTCGTTCTGACGATGCAGGATGAATGCAGCGGCAGCCGCTGCCGAGACGGCTATTGCCAGTGACGTAGTCGTCACCTCGCCCATTGCTCTTGCCTGGGATACGACGAGTGGCTAAAAAAATGCTTGTCTTTAGGAATTATATGATATTCCCAATTCTTGAAAAAAAATGCAATTAAAATATCGTTCTACAGGTCAAAGAAAACTAAAATCATCAAATTATTACGAGATAAATTAACGATTTATTGATCAACGAATAGTCACGACAAAGCAAGGTTTAAGCAACAGCAACGATCTAAGGTGATCGTAACAATTTGACCGCATGCAATTACAAGCAATCTAATAATGTTCTGGGTGCATTATTGTAATGGGGTTTCCTATCACATAAATATTATTTTCTAGAAGAGGCATGATGAAGATAATTTCTTATAAGAGGAAATGTTAGAAAATATAATATTAGGAAATTGCTATTCGGACACACTGCCCATTTTGTAACAAGGCGCTGCCGACTTGTACTGCTTCAGTACAAGTCCACTTCGCACTGCCTCATTGCGAGTGGTGCCTCACGTCACTTCACGTACACTAGTACGTCTTATCTTTAAAACACTTCCTTTAAAGAGGGTTGAATAAAAAATGTATTAATATAATTATGTTCTTCTTGTCTATCTACTTAATACTAACTATTTTATAAACTAATACGAAAATATGTACTAAAAGTCTTATCTGTCTTTCTCTTTGCGCGCGTCCAGCGCCGACTGGACCGCGGAGACACTAGATATAATGGTATATATCTACCAATGGGTAAGCCTATAGAATATTACCATGTAAAGTAATATTCTCCAAATATTCTCTACCTTTTAATCATTATATTAATTAGCAACCATTAAGTGTTAATTTCATGACAAGATACACCCCGTTACATCACCCCTCCCTTAAACGACAATCACTCTGACTGTCAGTGGGTAGAGTGGTCACTAGCGGCTTAAGCCCACTTTATTAAAAGGATGTTGATTGGTCAGATTCATCACTTTTAATGCTATCGCATGGTTAACGAGTCCATGTGGTATGCGAATAGTGCGGCAACTTCGGCTGCGGTTGATGCAGCCGCGGGCGACGCATAATTGTCTCTTGCGGCAGACGTTCCGTCTGCCGTAGTGCCATCTTCTCCCGCAACTCTAAATGATGCGGGTGCACGTGATGGTACACCACGTGAATGCGATTCCTCTTTAGAGGTCGACAACGAATGCGAGTCTGACGAATTAGCCGACTCGGGGAGAACAGAACAGTCACCTGATCATCGTCAGGCGTCTGACTATAAGCCTTCGAATGAGGGGGCTCATTCGAGTAGACGTGCAGGTAGCATTCGCTACAGCATGTTCGGTTCCGACGATGATGATGATTCCTCATCGCTAGCACCGTCTCCCGTGCCGTCACTCGCACATAGTTCTGTGTGTTGCCCCTGAGAAAAAGCCGTGGCTTTTGCCAGAACAGCCAGCTAATAGCTTGTCTGGAGAGACTACTCCTCACAATAAATATCCCTTATGTATTGCGACAAAGCTCACGGCCTTGATCCCAGCGCGAAGAACTTCCGCGCTGAGGAAGCTTTTTATCGAGATGCTTTTTTCAAGTATAGATGGTATAGTGGCAACAATAAGCGATATAAAGTCTCGCTAATGCAAGCTTGAATCGCAATGTCAAAGACATTGGACGCGAAGCCTGGCCTTCACATGAAAAACTCCAGATTCAGCATGAGAATCTGATTCGTGACCACAAGAATCTCATAGGAATTCTTGAAAAGGGTGGCCAGATCCGTCCTCGGAAGAAACCGCGTACTGATGGTACGGGCGGGGCCGACCAACGTAAAACGTAGGATGCGTTCGCATCCTACGTGGCAATCTTTTGTGTACGCATTGCCTCTGCGATGCAGTACACGGAATGGCCCAATGAACTTGGGTAGTAGCTTACTGCTACCCACATTAGTGACTATAAGCTTAGGTAAGTTTACCGTAGAGAGTAGTACTAGGTCATTAACTTTAAATGAAGGAACATTTGCTCTTCCATGTTTGTCTGCATTCCGTTTCTGTCGGTCCACTGCGTTAGCAATGGAAGTCTGAACGAAACCGATAATTGATTCTCGAGTTAGCAGGAACTCTTCTGCTAACTCATTTGTTTTGTCATTTTCAGTACGCTTAGTGCGTACTGCCATGAGATCACTCTCATTTTCGATGTCGTTTTCTTCGACATCGATATCACTCGCGTCGTTGATATTTTCGACGCGTGATGAACATGAGCCAGAAATGGTTTTGCTCGTGCGAGTCCACCCCCCTTCAAACTAGAGGATTCCTTTAATTGGGTGGGTATAAGTCGATGGCGTAAGCCATTCACGAAGAAAGGTGTATGCGTTGTAGAAGCATGCGCCGAATTATTGATGGCGAATTCGACCATCGGTAAAAACTCGCTCCAATTCGGATACGATTGACGTAACCTCAAAGTAGTTCTTCGAGGACGCTATTTACGCATTCTGTTTGACCATCCGTTTCTGGGTGATCGGATGTTGACATAGTCAGCCATGTTCCGAGAGATCGGAACACGGATTGCCAGAACTCCGCCGTGAATCTCGGATCTCTATTCGAAACCAATTCACGGGGTAACCCATGGAGTTTGTATACCGTGTCGATAAAGACACGGGCACAACCCGGAGCTGTAATTGACTTTGGTACCGCAGCAAGGTGTACCATCTTGCTGAATCTGTCTACAAAAACAAGGATTCCATTGTTTTTGTGGTCGTCTTCGGGAAATCCGAAGACGAAGTCCATAGATACGGACTGCCAACACTCTGCCGGAAGTGGTAGAGGTTGAAGAGGTGCACGGGATGAAGGGCTAGGCTTCACCCGTTGACATACCTCGCAAGCACGAATGTACTTGCGCACGAACTGATACTGGCGGGGCCAGTAAAAGTCGCGACTTACTGTGAGGTAAGTCTTCTCACGTCCACGATGTCCACTTGTTGGAGCATCGTGACACTCATACATGATGCGCAAGCGCAAATCATTGTGAGTTGGGACGACGACACGTGGGGTGTCGCCGGTAACGGCTGTGTAATACAATAAGCCGTTACGTGCTGTGTATCGATCGGATGACGATCGATATAAAGCCGGTAAATCTTTAAAAGATTTATATGGATTCATTAAATGATCCATCAGACATAGAAGGTCCTTATCTTTTTTGTAGGCTTTCTTTATTTCATCAACTAAGGTTGATGATGGAACACTCGTAGTGAGTGTTGCAACAGTAGGATCACTTTCACTGTTGGGGTGCACTGCTGACTCGAAATCGGGTCAGCGTGATAACGCATCAGCGACGACATTAAATCGTCCTGGTTTATATTCGACGGAGAAGTTAAACTCCGCGAAGAAGGATAGCCACCTCGCCATTCTTTGCGAGAGGTGTGGGCTGTTTACGGCCGTGCGTAATGATGCATGGTCCGTATATACGATGAACGGTCTATTTCCTAGGAAATAGACCCTAAATTTAGCCAATGTATATTTCATGGCAATGAGTTCCTTGTCATGCACTGGGTAATTACGTTCAGCTGCGTTCAGATACAGATGACGCGCTCCGCGCCGTCTGTAACGTATTGCATTAACGCACAGCCAATTGCGAAATCGCTGGCGTCACAGACCACATGAAATGGTCTGTCTTGATCTGCAATCGCCAAGATGGGCGATGGCATCAAGCTTTCTTTGATACTTTCGAAGGAGCGCTGACAATCAGCGTTTCATAGCCATTTCTCGTCTTTTTCTAAGAGAAGAGAGAGATGAACTGTCATCTCGGCATAATTGCGGGAGTACTTGTGCATGTACGCCGCTAATCCAAGGAACTTTTTGAGTCTCTTGACATCGACTGTAAATGGCCAGTCGGTATATGCCTTGATCTTTTCGGGATCAGGGCACGCCGTATTTACCGGCGATGCACCGAAGAAGTGGTATTTCGCTTGCAGCGAATATACACTTCTTGAGATTTGCGTACAACTTATGCTTTCGTATAAGTGTAAGAACCTGACGAACGTGACTTTTATGAACTTCCGCGTCCGTCTTTCCATCCGTGGCTCGGCCATGGACGAATACATCGTCAAAATAACTCGTTTTGAATTCTCGCACCGGTCTTAATCGATCGATAAAGAATTTTTCGATCGCAAGTACTTGTTCACGAGGCAGTGGCCACTGATTCTTGACACAGTACTTCGAGCCCGGTTTGAGCTCGTTCCCATGTCGAGTGCCTTTATCCTTAGGCAACTCGCATGAAACTGTTTCAGGGAATACATCCCTGAATTCAATCAAATTGTTATATAAAGGATTTTCTTTAGTGACTCCCAGGATAGAGGTGTATACTTTTAATCCGAGTCTGCACATGAGAACACTTCGGAGGCGCATACAGATCAAGAGTATAAGCGCCTACTCTTGGTCCGTCATTAACCAAGACATTCAATGTCTCGGTTTCTTCCTGGGATTTATCCACAGACTGCCGAGGGATTAATCCCTCGGGATGCTGAAGTCTAGTCACTTCAGCATTAACTATTTAAGAAGATTTCTCCTCAAGTACGTGGGGACTTATTTCCTCAACGTCTTCCGACTGTGATTGCGCTATCACATTCGAGTCCTCTACGGCCGACTCTCTACTCGACCTAGGATCATCGTGTTGTTCATTTTGGAGAACCGGCATCTTCCTTGAAGGTCGCCAGCTAGGAGGACATTCATGTCTCAATTCACTCTATTTATTCGAGTGGTTGATCTTCGGCGCTGTCTGTGCATTCGCACAGCCGCCGGCAGCTGACTCCACATGGTGATTAGTAATTACACTGTGATCTTGTGCAGTCGTACTAACGACCGTACCACAAGTGAGGCCATCGCACTCATCGTAGTACATCAACAAGCTTGTGGACTTCCAAGACGTTCATCAGATGGCCACCTGATGAACAAGTGGCTGGCATCTTTACGGATAGATGCTGCCAGCTAATCTTTGGCTCATATTTTCTGAGCCAAGGTAAACCTAGGATGACATCAAATTTGTCATCCAAGTCCAGTACGATGAAATTATCATCGTACTGTAAATATTTTAATGCGAGTGAAAATTCACTACGTGTTTAATTACTGTTATCGATGCGCCTGTCGCTAGACGCACCGTCATCCTCGTTGGAGGGATGTCGCGCTCAACATATTTGAGCCTACGACCCTCTAGTGACTGGTAACGAATAAAGTTACTCGACGCTCCGCAGTCCTCAAGGGCTCTAAGTGACAAATCATTTGTCACTTTTAACCTCAAGGTGTTGCGGGATACCTCATCACCAGCTGCAGAGACAAATAATGATTGGGTTTATGGAGCAACTTTAGCCAAGAGATTTGCAAATTCTCTTGAGGTTGCTGGATCAGTAGGGCGTTGCGCCCCTGCTGACCCCGACCGTTTTTTGGCGGTTCACCTCGCTGTTCCTATTTCGCAACAACGTCGGACCCGCGACCGTACCAATTTTTGGCATTTGGTCCATAATTACGTTTAGTATCTCTCGGTTCTGGGCGTGGGCACAACATTCATGAGCGTAGTGTACTTACTTTTGACAGCGATGGCATTTCTGCGATCGCTTATTGCTCGAAAAAGAGGTTTTTCGCTTCTGACATAAGAGAGGTCCATAGGTTCTGGACCTCCAAGCTCGTGTCGAATTGGAGGACGACACGAAGACAAACTAGCTTGAGCCTGTCTCAAGCTATAGTCCTCCTATCCCGCAACGGATATTGCTTCTTCAAGCGTATCCAGTTCCAAGCAGAACAGGTGGGTCTTTACAGGACCATCCGTAAGACCTTGCATGAACACCGTAATCAACATGTGTTCTAGAACTGGGTTGTTTGTGATACAACTCGCTAAGAGTCGTATGTGCTGGGCATAAGCATGAACATCATGCTTACCTTGCTTGAGTTTCAGAAGCTCTGAACGAGCTCTGATCTCAGCCCTACGCGCTTTAAACGTCTATTTGAGCCGGGCTTTAAAAGCCTTTAGCGACCCAAAGACATATGGTTCGCGCAACTTAAGGCCTAGTGCCCGAGTTTTGGCACGACCTGCCAAGTTTGACTGAGCAAAATGCGACTTGCATTTGCTCGTCGACGATGTGACGAGCCCTTATGGCATCGTCAACCTCGACAAACCATTTTAAGAGGGAGTCTTCTTCGACTCCAATATACTTTGAGATGTCAATCTATAAGGTTTTGGGACAACGCGTTTGCGTCATTCCAGGTACAGGGGTCTGTGCCTGTTGTAATCTCAACAGTTCCGCCTGTTGAGAGGGGAAACGTGATGCGTATTTACATAATCATCGAACATGTCCATGTTAGAAGATGGAACTGTGGTCCTTGGACGGACTACAAAGCGCTTCCAGGTGTAAAGGGGCACTACTGACTTGTACTGCTTCAGTACAAGTCCACTTCGCACTGCCTAGGTGCGAGTGGTGCCTTACGTCACTTCACGTACACTAGTGAGTGCGGAGGAAGACTGTCTTTAAAACACTTGCTTTAATAAATGTTAATTAAAAAAATGCATTAATATAATTAGGTTCGCTTTGTCTATGTACTTAATACTAACTAAATTATAAACTAACATATAGATACATAAGACTTTTAGTACATGTTTGTATGACTGGACCGCGGAGAAAGTAGATATAATGGTCTATATCTACCAATGGATAAGCTCTTAGAATATTGTTATGACCTTTTAGATTATATATAAATTAACAACCTTTAAGTGTTTGTTTCATGTAACGATACACCCCGTTACATTTGCGGTGCGTCTTACTTTGACTTTTGAAGCGTTCAACCCACAACCGCAAATCAAATGTTATTTAAAGTCGCAGCAAACAAGACT
This sequence comes from Bremia lactucae, assembly GCF_004359215.1. Classification (NCBI taxonomy): domain Eukaryota; phylum Oomycota; class Peronosporomycetes; order Peronosporales; family Peronosporaceae; genus Bremia; species Bremia lactucae. Next base: position 4,028,201 of record NC_090612.1, read on the forward strand.
AACCAATACCAAAATAGGAAGAATGCTCGCAAAGCTAACTGCGTTTCCTTCTGATGCACTCGTCTAGAAAATAACCTGGTGAAGATCTATTCAAACGCGATATTTTAGCTTTTGAACAGAAAAGTATATTTTAGTCTTCTTAATGTGCATCACAGTGGATATCTAACTAAAACGCACACGAATTCTGGCCAATTACTATCCATAAATTTTGCGTGGTGCAGATCCAGTCCATTTTAAAACCGGTTAACGCGATCATGAGCCACATTTTGCACGCAGTGTCCACGGATTCACAAGCTTCTCTCGTGCCCATCAAACGTGCGTTATTGTCCGTGTCGGACAAGACGGGCATCGTGGAATTAGCCACGTACCTGTCGCAGCACGGCGTAGAGCTTTTGTCCACTGGCGGTACAGCCAAAGCATTGCGCGATGCCAAACTGCACGTAGTGGATGTGTCCACGTACACGGGCTCACCAGAAATTATGGATGGCCGAGTCAAGACATTGCATCCTAAGATTCACGGTGGCCTCTTAGGTGTACGTGGCAATGCGCAGCACGAAGCAGACATGGCTGCCAATGGCATTCAGAACATTGACCTCGTTGTGCTTAATCTATACGCTTTTGATGCTGCTGTGGCCAATGGCGGTGATTTTGACACATGTATTGAAAACATTGATATTGGCGGTCCTTCCATGCTGCGGTCGTCGGCCAAGAACCACAAAGCTGTCGTCATTTGTTCAAGTCCGTCCCAGTACCCGACGCTCAAGCAAGAGCTCGAGACAAATATGAACTCGTTTAGTACTTCAATTGAATTCCGTCGCGGCTGTGCTGCTGCTGCCTTCGCCCTCGCCGCGTCGTACGATTCCTCCATCTCGTCGTGGCTAAATGGCCAACTCGGGACTTCGGTCCCAATTGTTACGCGAGTGTATCAGAACGAATTTCCGCTTAAATACGGATGTAACCCGCATCAGACCCCAGCTGGTATCCTTAGCCAAATGGGAAGTAAACTCCCGTTTACAGTACGCAATGGTACCCCAGGGTACATCAACCTGTTAGATGCCATTAATGCGTACCAGCTCGTACGTGAGCTTCGCGAATCGTTAAACCTTCCCGCTGCCGCTTCATTTAAGCACGTGAGCCCTGCCGGTGCTGCCGTCGCGGTCGCTCTGGATGAACGTCTGCATGCAGCGTATGAGGTCGGCAATGGGACGCTTACGCCGCTGTCACTTGCCTACTTACGCGCTCGCAATGCCGACCCGTTGTCCTCATTTGGTGATTTTGTTGCTGTCAGTGACATTGTCGATGAAGCCACGGCGAAAATTCTCAAGCGAGAAGTGAGCGATGGAATCATTGCTCCAGGCTACGAACCTGCGGCGTTTGAGATTTTAAAAGCCAAGAAAAAGGGTCAATTTATTGTGCTTGAAGCCAATGATCGCACGTATAGTCAACCAGAAATGGAGTACCGAGAGATTGCTGGCGTCACGTTTGCTCAGAAACGGAATAATGTTCTTTTCTCGCCTGAAAAACATCTGGCAGACGTCCAAACGACAGGGGCAGGTCCGTTAACGAACGCCAAGAAACGCGACCTGACTTTGGCGGCGATCACGCTTAAATATACGCAGTCAAACTCGGTTGGGTACGCGAAAGATGGACAGATGATTGGAGTGGGTGCGGGGCAGCAATCGCGTGTGGATTGCGTGAAGCTTGCGGGACGTAAAGTCGCGATTTGGCACTTGCGTCAACATCCCAAGGTCCAGCACCTCGCCTTTCACGATCACATCAAGCGTCAAGAACGCGTGAATGCCCGGGTGCGATACATTGAAGGAGACATGGCGCCTGCGGAGCTTGCGACATTTCACACACTTTTCAAGACCATTCCGGATCCGTTCACGACGGTAGAAAAAGACGACTTCCTGCAAGAATTAACGGACGTGAGTCTTGCATCCGACGCGTTTTTCCCGTTCCGTGACTCGATTGACCACGCTTCAAAGCTTGGGGTGAAGTTTATTACCCAACCGGGTGGAAGTACTCGCGATAGTGACGTCAAGTTGGCGTGTGACGAATTTGGCATTACTATGGCATTCTCGAATCTTCGCCTTTTCCACCACTAAAGCGAGGGAGGAGATGCGGACTTACTGGCGCTTTTTTTATATAAATGTCGCGTATTTGCGAGTTTTTCTTAATAAATACATTTAGATATACTATTGGAGTAAGAGTTCTAATTGTGAGTTTGCGAAATTTATTAAATGTCGTAGTTAGCGTAGGCAAAAGTTTGCTTTGAGCATTTTGGCAACTCGCTGGTGCAGCCGAATGGTCGCACAGGTCCGGCTGTACTGCTCAGGACCAGCTGTCGCGTTAGCCATATAGGGATCTTCCTTTGTTTGATTCTCCAGCGCTTCGGGATCAACAGATGGATCTGTAGATGTAGAGCGAGCCTTTTTCCTGAAACAAATCGAAAGTCGAAGTTGCCAAAACTTTGCGTCGTAAAGTATTTTCTTTGCCTACTACACCCGCATCACCTTAAAAGTACTACAAATTTTGTATGTTCGAATTAGGAGACGGGACTATACAGCAAACGCCTTTTTGCTTTTGGCACTGACAGATCATACTGTACATATATTATTTACTGTTGTATGGCCATTCCAGCTATAAAAACGCTAATCATAGCGAGGAGCACTGCGACTATAAAAAAGTGCATACCGTATTTTTGCACTAAACGGGCTTGTTTCTTGGACATATTGCGTTTGGCTTGATCAATAGTGGTCTTAAAAGGGTCCAACTTTATTGCATCCGGATCTGAACGAGTTGCAACCGGCTCTGAACGAGTTGCAACCGGATCCAAACTTATTTTAATTGGGTCCAAATTAGGTTTCGAATCAATAAAAGCCAAGTTGGGACTTGGCGCATCCAAGCTAATTTTAGCTGAATCAGCATTAAGTTCCACCGGGTCGAAGCTTAATTTGGCCGGATGATCCATGGGTCCCACTGGGTCCAAGCTAACTTTAGCCGGATTCACATTGGGTTCCACGTGGTCAAAGTTAACTGTTGCCGAACCTAAACGATTTATCGTCGGATCCGGCCTCGCAACTGACGTCGGCTGATTTAGTCGTAACCTCGGGGCACGTGCTCGATTCGTGTTGATGCCGGCATTGGGGATCAAAGTCTCGTCCAACGCATTCATTGAAATCTTAACACGTCCTTGTTGCATGTCAATACTGAAGTGACCTCCTCGACTCGTGCCCGCCGTCGTCGAACCGTAAGATATCCAAAGCTTCTTCTCGGTCAGTGGATTAATAAACTTGGAAAGGACCCACGACCCAGCATCCATGAGGGCAAATTTTCCGACATCCTTTGCTAGCTTTTCAATAGCCGGAGCCGTCGGATTTCCAAACGATCTGTCCATTAACGTTGCTAGATGCGGTATAAATGATGCATACTTTCCAACGAGTGTCTTGGCCAGGGAAATCGATACTTGGGTAGTGGTAAAAAGAAGTGCACTTTGAATGTCGACATCCTCCGAGCGACTTGGCAGCTTACCGACTTCAGCAAACACACGTTGGAGAACTGTTGTCGCTTTTTCCGGATTAAATGTAAATGCTTTTCCGTATAGCGACTTAAACCAGCTTGTAGGAAGCCCGGAGAGTAAGAGCGTAAATATGCTATAAGTGTCCAGGTCCTCTGCTAGTTTTGCTCCGTCTGCAGCATTCTGAAGAGCTTGCTGGACTTTTGAAATGACCGAGCTCTTTGGGACAGCTACATCAGTCGGATCAACATTTGCAGCTCCTCGGAAAATTTTTATCCAGTCGGACATGGCTCGGTCTTCTATTGATGCTGACGGAAGCTTAGTTTTGCTTGAAGTGGTCTCTTGGCGTAGGCCAATGCGGTGTTTCTCAGCAGCAGAATGCGCTGGCGCACACACAACAAGAGCACCCACTATAATAAGAAACTTTCGCTCGCGCATGGCGGCACAAGTGGGTAGCAAATTGCGAGGTTGATTTAAAAGTAAGATCAATGAAGCTTCCCACAAGTCAGTACGTTTTAGTGAAAATGAAAGCTATGTGATAGGGATATTGCTTCATTGTTATGTAAAAACAGCCAGCTCAACTTTGAACTCCCCCCTATATTTTTCAGGTATTGATTCAAACATATTTCTCTCGTCGCTAATTAAAAGTAGAGGTGTCTGAGAAGGATCCCTCGTTGCTACAATTTTGAGCTTCAAAGTCCGAATGGTTTGACCATCGTCGACGCGCTGCGCATCTCGAAAGTTTTGTGAACTGCTTCTCTGTCGATTGTGCTGCGTAAGACACGCTCCTATTCAATATCTTTGTTTTCGTCCGTTGTCGCTGATTTGCAAGTATGTTCCTCCCTTGCGCCATAGACAAAGCAGATGCAGTGACTAATCCAAATATGTGCTTCATAACGATTGGTTAGAAAAGCTCATGGATAGACGACGCGCGGTAGGCATCACAGATGTTTGTTTTTAAGAAATTCCATGTGCTTTTGTGTAATTAAAGTATAGATTGACGTCGTCATTTGTAATTTGGCACAACCAAAAGTGCGTCAAATACTAATGGAGGACAAAGTGGCTCAGAGTCCCGTACTGCGCTCTCGCCGCGACTCGGATGTAGACGACGCTGCTGCAATCTATGGCACTGATAGCAGCAAAAACTACAAAAACCGCAAGTGGAGCGTTGATGAGACGGTTGAGGTCAGCGATGACAACGAGAGCCAATGGATAAGTAGTCCCCACACATTAACCGCAGGCTTCTTGCTAATTCTCTGGATCGTTTACGCCGCGTTCCATGAATCAGTTGCTTCGTACACGGATCCAAACGAACAATTCGCCGCTGATGTCAAACGTGGCGTTAAATACGCCTGCGTCTTCTTCCTTACGTACTGCAGTCTTCAATTACCCGACGGTCACTTTAAGCGCCCGCATCCTATCGTATGGCGTTTATTAACAGGCATGTTTATTCTCTATGAAATGCTGCTTATCGTGTTATTATTTTTAAAAACACACGATGCGCGCCAATTTATGAAAGGTTTTGACTCGACCCTTGGCGTCGAGCTCCCCGAGACATCGTACGCAGGTGATTGTAGGGTGTATACCCCTGAAAACCCCGACTCACATTTTGCCAACATTAAAGCAACATTTCTAGATCGATTTGTTTTAATGCACTTTTTTGGGTGGATCGTTGGGTCCATTATGGTCCGTAGCAAGATGATTTCGTGGCTTTTAAGCATTCTATTTGAACTGTATGAAATCACGTTTAGCCACTGGCTCGCAAATTTCAATGAGTGCTGGTGGGATCATCTTTTTTTTGATATTTTCACATGCAATGCCGCGGGAATTTACTTGGGCATGCAAATTTGCCACTTTTTTGAAATGCGTCGCTTTAATTGGGTCGGCATTCGGAAGATTCCAAACTTAAGTGGCAAGGCCAAGCGCGCGCTTGCACAATTCACGCCAGCGTACTGGATGGCATATGACTGGAAGATCTTTCGATCAGCTGACCGGTTTTGGCGTGTCATGTCGATGGTGGCGATTCTTTCGATGATGATGCTGAACTCTTTTTTTCTCAAGACGGTGTTGTGGGTTCCTGCGAGCAGCAATGTGAATCTTTATCGCCTTGCGATCTGGTACTCTGCTGGAAGTTATGCTGTCGCGGAATACTACATTTTTTGCTCGTTTACGATGAACTATGAAGGTAAAAAAATGCCAGTGCAAAAGCTTGGGCCGCGAGCCTGGCTGGGTATCGCTGTTGTTGTAACCGAGTTGCTTGTGATCGTGAAACATGGCCAAGGAATGTTTACCAAGCCTTTTCCACTGTTTGTCAAGGTCATCTGGGCCGCAATATTTACTGTGCTCGTGTTTGGCTCCATGATTTATTTTAAGTGCATGAACAATTCGCGAGGCGACAAGAAAACATTGTAGCAGTAGAATAGATAGGAACAAGGCGAATTGAATAAATTGTTTAAAGGCGAAATAAAACGAATTTGACAATTACTTTTCAATTCATACGGCTTCTTACTCTTAATTCTGCAGCCTTTATCGATATTAGAAAAGGCTATTTCACACCTTTTTTCTTAAATTCACAGCGTTCCTGCGAATTCTGATAATCACACCCCTCATCCTAAATACACACTCTTTTTGCGTCCCCAACACGAAACAATTTAGCCAATCAGAGGTGGCAATAGTCAAAACGTCTGTGGCAATAGTCGCACCCATTTAAAAGTTGTCGGTCTATTAATGAATTTTGTAAGAAAGAAGTAACGGGGCTTGTAAATGACAGGCTCTAAGTATGCTCGATACGGCGTGTCTTGAATTTATCATATCGCGGAGCTATTCGCTGATGGACACATTCCGCGGATCAGGCATTCGTTGCATTTTGGGCGTCGTGGGAGGCAGATTGATTGCCCAAAGCCAACAAGTAGCGGATTAATGGGACCCCAATATTCCTTTGGGAGCCAATCTTCAAGTTCCTGGATTCATAGACGTGTCAATTTTTTTAACGAATTAAATGTGCAGCAACATTCCTACCGCTCGAGTCTTTTCCGGATCCTGTGATTTATGATTCTTCATGTTCCAAGTCTTCACCCATTGGAGGCGATTTGAAATGCGATGTACGTGTGTATCCACGCAAATTCCCATCGTACTAATAGCAACATGACTTCGTCAATTACTGTGCACTTTCAATTCTTTAATACATCAAATGCACATACTTTCCCCACGCGTAAGTCATCGCTAGTGTCGCCATTTTTGGTCCGACCCCTGGAAGCGCAATCAACGCTTCATAAGAATTTGGAATATCAACAAGTTTTAGACCCTCCGTTTCCGCTTGCTTTAACAACAACGATGCCGTCTGTTTGATGTATTTGGCCTTTAAATTAAAAAAGCCCACTGGCCGGATCAATCGTGCGAGTTTTTCTTGGTCAATCTCCAGCATCGACTCCACAGTCAGTCCTGTCGTAGGCACTCAATTAAATCTATTCATTCAGCATGTAAGCGAGCAAGTAAATACTCACCATATTTGATAAGACGAGTCATGGCGGCTGCATTCACTGGGTCTTTGGTCTGGCTGCTTAACATGGCCGATATAAGCACATGAAAGCGATTCACGTGAGGTGGAAAGCGCTCAGTAGAGAAACTCTAAGACCATAAGTCGTGTATCATTTGCTGAACGCTGTAAATAAAGCTCTTGAAGCACACACGCACCTCACAGCCGAATTTATCCACCTCGGCGTCCTTCTTCGCTCGCATCTGCTCAATTCCTTGGAAAAGCTCCCTCCAATTGCTGGGTTCTTGACGAATAACTCTCTCGGTTTTCATTGCAATCTTTTTCTTTGCTTTCTTCGTCGGGGTCAACTCAATCTTCACGGTCACAGCATTATCATCAATCTTACGGCGATGACCTGGATGCTGCGTGGGCACTTCTTGACCAAACTCGACTTTAATCTTTTGCTTGACACTATCGACAGTTTTACTATCGACACCATTGACAAGATCATCATCGAGATAAGCATCACTGACTAGTGCTGCATGACTCCGCAGGCGCATGACAGTGTGCTTAGATAATGTAAAAATGGACACTAGACGTAAGGGCATTGACATGGCCCATTGGTGTTATGTAAACTATTTAAGATGCCAGGACGAGATATCAGACGTAGAATATAATTTATTTACGGAAGTACAGTAAAAAAAGTAATTTCGTAATTTGAGGACGTGAGTTTAACTTCCCAATCGGCTTTACTTTGTCACGAATTTTAAATTATATGAAATATAAGTTTTGGCAATTTTTAAATGTTTACAAACCAGGCCAACTTGGTAAATGTTCCACCAGACTCTCTTCCTCTAAGACTCTTTCCGTTTTAAAGAGTTCGATAAACTAAACAATACGTACGTTAAAAAAGGAAGGAAGCCATATGTCGGTGCAAACAGCAAACGTTACCTGTTGATCCATCATTCGGGGTTTGGGGGCTGAGAAGCGAATGTATTCATCAAAGATTGAACTGAACGCCCAGCGCTGCACTTTGCGCAGAGATCCGACCAAGCAACCGGTGCGATGCTACCAACAGGAAAAAAATCCGTATCAGCAATATATTAAGCTTTTTGAAAAATAAAAAATATATACCTTTCCCTTGTTGCAGTGAATTAGCATGGGGTGGTTGCGCCTGTCGAGTACTGCTTTCAGCGCTGCTACGATACCATCCTCTGGAATATCGACAAACGGCTCCTATAGAATTTAAATTACGTCATTTCGTCATCAAGATTTTATATTTTTCAAATCGCATGACCTTGTTTCCTGGAACACCAAATTGAAGCAGCTTGATCCCGTGCATTTTATTAAATTCTGTATTTGCCAGCGGATAGTCTTCCAGCACGAGTGTCAGGATAGACTTAAGTTGTAGCGATTCTTTTAAGAAGGAAAAATTCTTTTTTTTCGGAAATCCACCTACTTCCATTCAATCCATGAATCAGCAATTGATTCGTAAGCCTAATTTGCAACTAGCTGTTAGACGCACTTCGGTAAAGGCCTTTTTCAATCATAGCAAAATTCTCCGGTGGAATGAGCTCCTCGTAGTCACCATCCTCCTCAACGCCCTTATTCCGCGTTGGATCCCCCACTAGTCCCATAGATGACGACAAAGTCGCCATCATACTGAAAACTAAATCTAAGTTTATTGGATAAAATGCATCCTATAATGTCTCCCTGTAAGAGAACAACACACATTCAGATCCCATGGCAAAGTCCGCACCCGATTCGACTAATAACCCGCAGACCGATGTTCCTCGAGTCCCTCGCAGCGAGGCCGTCACGGCATCTTCGTTACCACCAGAAGCTAAGCGCAAGAAAGTGGCTCGAACCGCATTAACATTACGCGAAAAAGCCATCGTCAAGAGCTTCTGTGAGCAGAAGTTGACAGTGTGTAAAGCTCGAGGAGAGCCCTTGCCTTCGCAGGAGACTTTGCGACAGGAAGTGGCACTTCAGTTTGGTATGTCCTGTGGTCGATCTACGCTTTCAAAGATCATAGCAATGGACTGGAAACTTCTTCGTGGGAGCCACGAGGGTGGCGAAGCACCTCGAAACTCGAATATGAAGCGACGACGTCGTCCGCTGTTTCCGGCATTTGAAGCGGATTTACTTAATTTTATTCTTGCTCATGTCGATGAAAGCCATGAGAGTGCGTTTGGAAGCGATATCGTGATTAGTATTGACAATACTAAAACGGTATCGACGGAGGAGGACACTTTGTCGAGAAGTGAGCACAAAAGACCTTTATCAGAGGCTTTGATTCTAGAAGAAGCCCAACGATTGAAACAAGTGCACAGTATATCGAATGAAATGCTTGTGCTTTCAGTGGGATGGTTGGCACGTTTTAAGCATCGACATTGTATTCGTTTGCGCAAACCTGGACGAGTGGCAAACAAAAGTACGACTTTGTTTCCGCAACAAGCAAATAGTCATGGATTGATCAATTCGTGGCCCCCGGGGCTTCTGTCGGCTCCTATGTTGCCATCAATGGATCCATTAATCTCTCAAGACCCATTAATCATGACTCCAGAGGGGGAGCACGAAGTTTCTTTGCCGACATCGAGTCAACAGAGCAATTCTGTAGAACCAATAGCGGATCGAAAGTGCTCATTTGTTTCAATAGAAAGGCCTTTATGCTCGGCGCAATGGATACGAGAAACGCTGTCGAAATACTCGTCAAAAACTGATGCATTACTGCAACAGATCCCACAGACCATTCGTGAGTTGGCCTACCCATGCCAGGAATACGATGGTATTATTGAAGCAATTGGTGGGCTTAAAGTAGCGGTTCTAGGACGTGGCAGCGTTGTTGACGCATTTCTTCTTGCGAAAGCGGTTGGACCGCGAGGATCGGTGACGTGTGTGGAGGTCAATTCTTCCAATGTTTACATAGCGGAACAGATGGCGGAAGATATTTGTCTTGGTACATTGGGACTACCTGGAGTGAATTTGAAGATTTATCAAGTCGGAAATGACGACACACATGACGCTTTATCGTCTGTAGAAAGTGATGAATTTAAAAGCTTTTGCGGTCAGATTGACGTCGTTGTTTGCAATTGGTCGATGCAAGCGTCGGATTCTCCTGTCAGTAATGATGTGATGCTTACGATGGCATCAAGTCTCTTAAAGATTGGAGGTGAGCTACGCGTGACAACTTGGGTCAATTCTCGACGATTGTCAATGTCTGAATGCGAAAAGATTCGTTTAAAAATGAATACAAGACAAGAGAGTGGAAATGCAACAAGTACGCTTGAGAAAACAAGACACTCGCAACAAGATCTTTTACTCAATGCACCTTACGTAGGTGATATGCAACGACTATTTTGGCCACTGAGTGAAGATGTAGAAGTGCGTCTTCAAAGCTGCAGCAACGAAATTGCAGCAGCAATTGATGGCGCTTTGGATTCGTTAATTTCATCCCTAACTTGGGCTTGTGACATTAAATTGCGTCGAATGACATTTCGTGTTTTTCGACTCGAGGAAATTGAGAAACCTCCCGAGTACTACGGACAAAGTGCGATTTTCCATGGGTTTGACGACGAAGAAGATCTTAAAACATTTCAGCTTGATGATGCATGGCATTTTCAAAAAGGGGTACGCTTGTCGATCGATGGCAATACTGCGCAGATATTGCAGACTACTTGGATGCAAAAATACTTTACTGTAACCGGTAATCGATCAACGCACTATGGTTCATTCGCTTCCAAAGCTTTGCCTTTATAAGCTCCAAGAAGTGCACAAGTATGCGGAGTTTAAACAAAGGGGTGCTTTCGTCGAGATTTCAAAACTTTGGTCGGTGATAATTTGCTGGTACGATTTTGTAAAATTGGGCCAATGTAATGACAATTTCAGTTTTGACCGTGAGATCTTATAAACTACTCTTTGTCATCATTTATTGCCAAAAGCACTACTATGTAAGATGATGAGATTAAAAATGTTTATTCAAGGAATTAATTCAGTGGTCAGTCTTTTTGAATTCGATGCATAACTTGGTGTTACTACAGCGTCGCATATGGGCGCTCGAGGCATCAAGCGCCTCTTTTGACCAGTGTGTTGCATCTGCATCAATATCAGGCGATGATCATGTGTTTTTCTTGCGTTGCAGCGGCTGCATCGAGTCGCTCCATCTTGACGAAGAAGACGTGCAGTGTCAAAGCAAAGACTTGGCCTTTAAATTGGATCTACGCCAGTGCATCGAGCTCAACGACACTGTTGGTCATTCCTGGAAATGGATGAATTATGTTGCTGAATTAGGAGCGCTTGTATGTGCTTCAACTCGTGGCGCACTCGTTTCTGTGGATCTCGACACGATGGAAGGGGAAGAAGTTGGTTGTGTGGATAGCGGATTGCGTGCAGTAGCGTGGAGTGACAATCAAGAGGTCGTGGCACTGATTACAGGTGCTGGGTCCTTACTTGTAATGGGCAACGATTGGAAAATACTCTATGAGGTAGAGATTAATGCTTTTTTGCCATCGGGATCAGAGCTCTGGGTCTGTGAACCATACGACAACAAGTGGCTCTGTGAATTATGTTGGCGTGACGATAGTGCGTTTGTGGCTTTAAATATTGCTACTAATATACAGGGAGAGGATCGAATGGAGCAGAAACTAATGACTTTTACGGCACAGCTCGAGTTCCACGCGCTTGGAAGACATGAAGATGGACGCGCTTTATCAACACTTGGAAAAGCGCTGGATTGGAGTCAACGTCTTGCATTAATTGCAAGTAGCGAAGTGAGAAAAGGGCGATGGCATGTGGTGTTTTTCGAGGCCAATGGGTTACGGCATGGAGAGTTTAGTACTCCTGCTTCCTACTGTTCTCCAGAGTACGAAGTGGGAGTTGTCCGATGGAATTCATCGTCAGATATCCTCGCAGTGAGTTTACACGGATCAGAAAACGGAGACGATTCGAGTCGATTGTCTAAGATTCAGCTCTGGTCGCGGAATAATTATCACTGGTTTTTAAAACAGGAGCTGACACTCAAGAGTAACGACGGGCTCGTTTCTTTAGCATGGGATGAAGAAAAAAGTGGTCGATTGAATATTGTAGCGTGTTCATTCCGTACTCAAGCGCTGACATTGTACGAATACGAATTTGCGTGGGATTGTTGCTGCTTGGAAGCTGAGCGATTGCAGTCGAGTGCGTTACGAGATGGTGAAGAAACAGCGCTGTCACACTCGAGTGTAGCAGTAACGGCAGTTATTGATGGAGCTCAATTGCTGCTGACCCCACTGCATCAAGCAATTGTACCCCCGCCGTTTGCTTTACACGAAACCACGTTTGATGCAGCGATTAATTCGGTCGCATTTGATGCCCAGGGAAGCGTGTTACTCGTACTGCTTGCTACTGGAGACGTTATTTTGGTTAACCAGTACCTCGTATCCGACGCAAGTGCTTCATTTGCAGGTCTTCCACCTGCAATCAAGACTTCAGCTCATACTCGTCATGTCGACGCGTTAATGCAAAAAGTGCCAGTAAAGTTGCTTGGTAATATGACGGAAGATCCATTTTGTACGCTTTCCAGTATCCTTTGGATTCATTTTGATGCTGTGTCCGGTCGACTTGATTTTGCTGGAAAGACTGGCAGGCGAGATCATCTTGTGCTTTGTACATCAAGGGGTTCTACTACAATAACCGATGATGAAATTGTTGTCTCGGTTCGTTTAATTGAGCTCTTTGGTGTCCGACGAGCGTGTGAGGTGCTGTGGATCCACGACGAGGCTGGTGAAACGATCGCCGACAAGACATTCACTAAGGTTGCAATACAGACTCACAGCGGGGCCATGTACACGTTAAATGTGTTCACAGATGATGAAGTGGTGCCGATTCGAGAAGGCCCGAAACTTCCAACGTTTTCTCATATGACGGTGCTCGCAAGTTTGTCTACAACAAGTTCCACTGATGGCAGTATCCTAGTAATTGGCCATGAAAGATCTAGTGCGCGGCTATACGTGAACAATCAAGTGCTGGCGTCGGCGTGTACGTCATTCAAGTATTCTCTTCCATCGTCTGTGCTTTTATTTACGACACAAGGACGAGAGTCTCGACTTTGTATCGCCTCTTTGTCGAGTATTCAACGCGTTGTAAGTAGTCCAATGGCAATGATAAAGTTTGAATCGAGATCGATTGAGCGAGGGGCACTGCTTGTTGCAATAGTGAATTGTCGAGCCAGTGTCATTGTCGAGATGCCGCGTGGTAATCTCGAGTGTATGTCTCCACGTGTACTGGTCTTAGCGCTGGTTATTCAGCACATTCAAGCTCGAGAATATGTCATGGCCTTAGAAATATGTCGTCGCCATCGACTTGATTTAAATCTTCTTGTTGACTTTAATCCTCAAGGTTTTCTTGAAATGGTATCACAACGTCTTGTTCATTCTTTGCTCGTTACACGACCCGCAACTGTAACCAGTGATCGACTGTGTCTATTCATTACGAACCTTCATGTTGTTGACGTGTGGACTACTAAATATGCTGCAACAATGGATTCTTTTGCCGTGGAACACTCGTCTACCACGGAAAACAAACTTAAAAGTGCGATTGGTGATGCAAAAGTGAACACTGTGTGTCAAGAAGTCATGCGTGTTATCCAAGACGTGACACGGGATGGAAACGATCCCGAAGCAGCGTTATTGCTGCCTTATATTACAAGCGCTGTGAAGCAATCACCTCCACGCTTTGACGAAGCACTTGGTCCAATTCAATTACTACTCAGCCAGGCAAAAGATGCGAATTCTCCACTTCAGAAACAATATCAAAGTAGAGCAACGCGAGCGATCAAGCATTTAATCATGTTGACAAATGTAGACACTCTGTACTCGGAAGCGCTGGGATTGTATGATTTGGATCTCGTACAAAGTGTGGCAACTCATTCTCAACGAGATCCCAAGGAATATGTTCCATTTCTTGACCACGTCGCGTCCTTGTCAAGTACTTTGTGGCGAAAATACACCATTGACGTTCATCTTAAACGTTATCCACAAGCACTGGATCACATCGCTGCACTTTTAGAGGAAACGAAAGCACATGACGAAGCAAAACGAAGCCAATTGCACCAAATGGCTTTATCTTTAATTCAACAAGGTGAGCTCTACGACCAAGCGATGACAAGATTCTTTAACACTCCACGGGATACGGATCGTGTGTTTCGACAAACCATTCTGAGACTTAAAGGTGAATACCTTCATGTTCACAAGCAATATGAAGCGGCGGGTTATGTCTTTTTAGTAGCAGAAGACAAGGAGAAAGCACGACGGTCATTTCTTGCTGCTCGCAAGTGGCAAATGGCTTTCGCACTCTGTGGCCGTGATCAAGAAAGCCGCGACGAAATCCGTCGAGAAGCATACGTGCTTGCGCAAGAAATGCTGTCTAATGATCAGCCGCAACGTGATCATACAAAAGACTTGATTCTAGCTGTCTCGCGAATATATATTGAATACTGCAATGATATCAACGAAGCCATTGCGTTGCTTGTGGTGCATCATGAATGGACGGAGGCGTTGCGTTTGAGTTACTTGCATCAACGAAACGACTTGATTGAAAGTGATATCGAACCTGGTGTTTTGCAATGTTTTGACGATGTTTTGGACGAGTTGGAAGTCAAGGAACGAGAGTATTGCAAGTATTGGAAGCGGTATAGTACCATTCGTGAGCAAAAACGGCTCTTTAAACTCCATGGAATCGACGGAAGTCGATGGGAATTCGACAAGAACCAAGGACGTGATAAAACGGAGGCTGGTAGCATTCATTCGGGTGTATCAAGCGCTCTTGACAGTGCGCTTTCGTATGCTTCGGCTAGTTCGGTGGGGAGTCACAATAGCGCTGCTAGTATTGGGAATTTTGCCATGCAGTCGCTTTCGATGGCCACTGCGAGTCACTTTTACGCGACGCATGCGCTTGGTGATGCGTGTAAGAATGCGGGGTTAAATGCCAAGCGTGGACGGAGAGAACGACGGAAGCGAATGAAAGAGGGAAGTGCGGAAGAAGAAGCGTATGTGGCGCAACAGTTGCTGGAATTGCGACCAAATGAAGCACTTGTTCGAGAAGTGACTGGATTACTTGAGATATTGGTCGTGTTGGGATACGTGCCACGTGCACAAAAATTACAGACACAACTTGCGCGTTTTGAACACTTTGTGGCTGAAAATCAAGGCCTGGAACGGGATTATTCACGAGATATGGATGCTAAGAATGGTGACGCATTGGAGTCTCGCATGTATTCGCCGTGGCGATTGGAAGCATTGCAGGATTAATTGATCTGATCGAGGTGTAAGTGGTATGAAATGCATCCTTTGCGTGTTAAAAGGAGTCGGTGGACTATTCTGCAGCTTTAAGCGATGCGTTTTTTATCGGGTAGCTCTGCATTGCCTGGTAATTTAACGTAATTGCGCACAATAAATTGCTGATGATACAGCGCTCGTACGACCCTTATTGTGCTTATAGCCACTCGAGAGGGGATATTTATTTGTAAGCGAAAATTGCATCGTCCTAGGCAGTCTTAATGGTTTAATCTGATTGATTGCTCTTGCGTCCTTCTTGTCTTTGCTACACTGAAACTCTTGATGTGCGGTCCCACTTTATAAGCCAGGAAGCAAGATACGCGCATATGAATGTATGTCTAAGATCACAATATTTGAAGTAGTGAAATTTGGTTTGTTTTATATATTATATTTATATACTTACAAATTTTTCTTGGATAGACATGGGGCGCGTAGCGCAGTGGTAGCGCGTCCGCTTTGCATGCGGAAGGCCCCGGGTTCAATCCCCGGCGCGTCCAAAACCTAACTTTTCGATTATATATCAAGAGAACCGCCGTAAATTATATTCGGAAATCGGTATAGCCAACACACCCTTATTATATAAATGCCTGTCTAATCTAATTATTTCCTCTGTATTGATAAGGGTTGTGATGGGTTTTACAAATATTTCCAAAGCATTTTCAAGTATTCTCAGCTTTTGGTAACTGGACCAGATGATAAGATGCAGGCCTTTTGAGCTATCGAAGATAATAGGGTTCCCTGATATAAGTTAAGGCGTGTGACGATACTAAAAGGGGGGTCTCAAGACGATTCTAAAGGAATCATTTTGCGGAAAGACTCATCCCAAGAAAATATTCATGTTTTCATTAATGTGTAATTTTTATTTAACGACAGTAAACAAACACGGTGTGGTGATACCGAAAGGTTTAGGTATGGCGAAGCCGGCTGTATAAACCATTTAAACTTCTAATTGAAAAAGAACCGTAGCCGCTTGCCATTATCACGCTATGTGGGTTTAATCAGAAATTAATTTGATCGCTATAAATAATCCCTCTGGCGGATCTTTCTCCGCGATAATCCTTAATCTCGCGCCATGACTCCCTCGTTGCGCTTCATTTAATTGCTCAAATTTTCCTTTAATTTTTTTCTAATGTGAACACAGCCAACAAGCTGGCATTTGAGGCACCTGAATGCCAAACAGAGCGCAATCTACGTGATGTTATTAAAGATCTGTATTGCTTTTTATTCGGAGGTGACGCCAGCGCAAGAGTTCTTACAACTGTTCTCAATTTAAAGCGTAGATGAAGGCTTCGCAAATGAAACGAGATGAGACCAAGCGCATGCTCGGTACAATTGAATCTGAGCACTTTTATCTTGCACCGTGGTGGTAGATCGATGAGGTAGGCCACTCGCCCAATGGCTGAGAGACGGCGAAAACCGAGCAAATGCGGGCCAGCGCCTGAGATAAGACGACAAGCTGCTCAGCCGCACTAGAAACGGTGACACCAGATCAGATCCGCGCGTCGTCTTACACGGCGGCACACAACCATGCGTGATGCAAGAATGGAACCAGAGGTACCACTCACAAGTGTGTACCACATCAGCGCCAACAGAGGCTCACATGTGGCAGAGCTGTATTTAGGCATGAGGTCGGTATTTTTGGAATGCAGTCGAGCTTTTATGACTAAACCCGACTTCCGAAACGACAATAAACGCGTTTTAGTTGATAAAATACTATTTATTGCTAAGTAGGACGCTAGACAGACCTGACCTTAGCAGCACTTGTACCTGAAGGCAGTAAGAGACGCATGTGGCGTGATCTACCGAGGTTCTCGACACTATATATTGTACACTACGCTTCGTACGAGCTAGATACAATTCTCATGGCAAAGTCTGATGCCTACTAGGTCAAACATCCACGCAAAAGAGCTTGGGCATTTCGCACAATCGGTCGCGTTTAAAGCGCAAGCATCATACGTCTAACGGACGTCTACTGCGCGCCAGAGTTCGTACGCAACATTGTGGTATATGACAAACTCGAGCTCTTAGGCTACAGACTCGCAAAAAATAAGGGAGCAATCACATCGCTTAAGACTGGGCACGTCGAATTCAATGTAGCAACAGAACCTCGTGCTTGTATGGAGGCGCAAATTGCAGACGTTGGCGTTGGCAGAGGCAGCACAGGAACGTTCATAGTGCGCACACAGCAAGCAGACGAAGAGCACTTGTTAAAGAGATACACGATCATCACATCGCTGCGTAATATACTTTGACCTCGAAGAAACGATGGCACGCACAGATATTAGGAAAGGGGAACCTCGTCAGCTCTACACTACAAGAGGAACCACCGCCGAATATGATCTTTGCAAGCACCTTCCACTGTTATTCTGAAAGATGCAGCTGAGTGTTCCCTACGAGCTCGAATGCCAAGCACACGTGTACTTACGAGTCAAGCGCCTCCGCAAAATCGTCGGTTTTCGCGACGTGCACTGTCTAATGCGACAACAGAAAGAATCTCTCGCCCAGCGAGCGCAGGTTGGGCAATACACAGCGACGAAGGGATCTCGCGTGCGTATTCAAAGGGAATTTTTTTGACGTAGCCCAGTTTGTAAAAATATTATATTGCTTGTCGATAGGCGTGCCACCCGCATCTAGCGCATTATATGGCACACGATACTACCTACTGTAGCAACAGCACTACAAGTGTAAGGCTGAAGACGCACGGAGAGGCTATGTGCAGTGTGAGGCTGAACGCTGGAGAAAGGCAATGCGCGTTGAGATGTTAGTGCCTTAATACAACGTGTCAGAAACTAATTAACTCCTATAACATAATTTAGGACAGGCTAATTAGTGATGCACAAGTAGGATTAAGATAATACAGATTAGTTTCCCATTTACTACTTCGTCAATAAGCTACCTATTCTACACCAATTTAACAGGTTATGAGCCAACTACCAACTCACCTGCAAGTGATGTCGAGCTTCCGACAAATTCTAGTCACGAAAGGGCTAGGTCGGGATCGCCAACAATCATATCGCCTCATACCTCTGAAAGGGGTACGGAAACTGAGGCGCTATCCAAGATGATGGATATGCTTACTGGGATAGATGAACGAATGAAGAAGATAGAAGCTTCTCAATCCAGGTTGGCCGAGGATGAAAGGTTAAGAGGTGCGGTTGAAAGTGAAATGTTTACATCCATGCTAGGTGCGGATTTCGCTGGTCGACTACACCGCGATGCCTTGGACGATTCCTTGATGAGGGGTCAATATGAAATTTTGGGTGACCAAAATCGGTATCATCCAAGGGAACGAGCTAGGGTGGCACAGAGGGAACAAGAATACCTCAAATATCTGTGCACTTTCCTCCGTATCAAACTCAAAGCCTTCAGTGCCGATTCAACAATGACCACCCCTGGTAAATTACAGGACTCCGGATGCCAGACAACGAAGTTGGCTATTCGAAAATTCGATGGGACCGAAGTATATGCTGGTCTGGGATCAGTTTTTTTGACTGGGGAAAGACGTTTTGGAGACAGGTTGACATGGCTCAAGAATCATGTAAATTATTATGGACTGAGTGTCAAAACTGACATTTTTAGACAATATTTTACGGGCACTGCCGAAAGATATTTCAGCAAACAAGTGAATTCATGGCGGTAAGTTTTACCAACTCCACAATACGTGATGCAGAGGATGCATGACACGTTCAAGACGACAATAACTGCTGCTCTAGCAATTAAACGCTTTACTAACAAAAAATAGGCAAGTCGATCTTGGCCTGAGCATTTCTTATACTTGGTTGCTGTGAGCGATGCAGCAGGGACCTAGGAGCAGCAATTACTGGACAATATTGTCAGATACGCCTCCCCTGATTTGGCTCCCATCTTAATGGCTGAGTACTCAACTCAGAGAATCGATTTTTTGGTTCAAGCTGAGGAATTGGCTCATTTCGCCCAAGCAATCGAGCTCGAATCTCGATCGGGCCGTGCTTTTGGAAAAGAGGTGTTTGCTAACATTGAAGATAAGATGGTGCGCAAGGAGACCCGTACGTGTTACAATTGCGGTAAAGTCGGACACGTGAAATCCGACTGCAAATCCAAACGAGAATTTCGAAATAATGGCCGACACGGAAAATCAACCGAAAACATAGTTTTGGCGATTCAAGATGCCAGAGGAAACCGCAACGATTTCGATAACTCAAACGATATTACTGAAAGCTTGAGTTCAGATGCCTGGATACTAGGCAGTGGGTCTAGCAGACATCTCGTAAACGATGAATCTCTACTAAAAATCCCAAACCGTGTCAACTGGAGTGTCATTTAGCTGATGGCGAGATAATACGACTCACTCGAGTCGGAAATGAGGTTTTGACGGTGATGGCACAAGGTCGTGAGAAAAAATCACACTTACCGAGGTATACCTGGCTTCGAGCTTTCAAGAAACGTGATTTCGTTTGGAAAGCTCGAGTGCAAAGGTTTTGGTCTTGGGTATATCGGTAATTTTCGCACCTTGACACGAAGGTCAGATGGAATGGTGATATTCGACATTGACTTGAAACAGAATGTGCTTTACGTGCAAGTGGTGGAGACTGGAACAAACCTTAAGTCCTCAAAAGAAGTGATAATCGAGGTGCATGCTGAAGGATCAAAGTCACCCAGGACCGACATCCGAAGTGTTACATTGTATCATTTTCACCAAAGGTTGGGTCACCTTTCGTATGATCTCATTGAACGGACGGCAAAGGAACCAGACTCTGGAATTGTGATTACGAGATTCTCAAGACCAACATGTATTTCGTGTGCTCAAGGGAAGCAGACCAAAAACGCTCAGTCGAAAAAGGACACAGGTATCAACTCCCCAATCGATCGAATTGGAGGGGGGGGGGTAGTCTGTTCAGATTTGAAGGGTCCTAAGACGCCTAAGGACAGACTTGGAATCGGGTACCTAGTCAACTTTATCGATCACAAATCCAATA
Organism: Bremia lactucae; assembly: GCF_004359215.1. NCBI lineage: Eukaryota > Oomycota > Peronosporomycetes > Peronosporales > Peronosporaceae > Bremia > Bremia lactucae. The sequence goes on from NC_090612.1 coordinate 4,048,463, forward strand.
ATTGCAGGGTGTTCTTGGCACCAACAGAAGGCAAGGCAGCGAAGAAGTTTGAACATTTCTTAGCATTTTTTAAAAGGAGATTTGGATATGTAAGATTCACGTATTACGTACAGATAGGGTGACGAATACGAAAATGTGGATTGTTATTGCAGAACCGTTGGAGTAGCTCGTCAAGTCAGCGAATCTCGCAATCAAGCTTCGAAAGGCAAAGCAGCGCGTATGCACAGGACGAATTTAAACATGGCAAGGTCAATGATATTCGCGAGTCGGTAACCTTTATCATTTTGGGGGGATGCCGTAGGATACGCCGCCTAAATTTTAAATCGTAGTCTTACGAGTGCAAATGCAAAACGGGCATCACCAATCGAAGTGCTAACAAATCAAGTGCCAGATTTACGGGACATTGTGGCTTTTGGTTCTATTTATACCGTGTATCGAAACCCAGGCAAAAATTCACTTGCACAACGATCTCAGGTAGGAATTATCATTGGAAGAAGGATGAAGTCAAGGGTTTCAGTGTTTTCATGCAGAAAACCAATAAGGTCACGCTTACGCAACACGTGCAGAATATTAAAACTTTGAGCACGGATCAGAACAATCAAATTAAAAAAACATTGACGTTTGAAGATCAATGAGAAGAAGTATCCCATTCGAAACCTAAGATCAAGACAGGTGTTAAAAAACTAAGACCTGGAAAAGGGATGCGCATCAAACCAGAAGTAAGGCCAGGTCAAATGAAGTAATACATGCTCGGGAGGAGCCAATGAGACCTACGAAGTCGTTGCCCATGTCTATGAGAGGGACCCTAAGCATTATGTTGAAGCCATGAAAAGTTCGAAATGCGAAGGGTGGAAGATAGCAATTACTGAAGAATTAAAGGCATTGGAAGATAATGGGGTGCGGGTATTAATTAAGCGACCGCCCCACAGTAACGCCTTACACACTAAATGGGTGTACAAGACGAAGACTAATTCGAATGGAGATATCGAACGATTAAAGGCCAGGCTTGTGGCATGTGGTAACGAGCAGGTATATGGAATTGATTATGAATTCACCTGTTGCTGCTGTTATGGATATGTCAACAGTTAAAGTGTTGCTGGCATTGGCGGCCACTTGGGGAGTTCCAGCCAAGCATGGAGATATTCCGAATGCCTACGTTAAGGCAGATAAAGAGCCAGGATTGAAGATATACCTCCATGTACTGCAGTCGACGGAATTGGGTACTGAAATTTCAAAACAATTGGGCGTCAAAGACAATCAAGAAGTTGTATTGGAATTACGAAAAAGTTTGTACGGCTTGAAACAAGCCGGGCGTCTATGAAGCCAATTACTACATAAGAAACTGAAAGATGCAGGGTTTCGACAATGCACCTCAGATATGTGTCTTTATTGGAAATTCGACAATACTGGTATTGTTGTTGTAGGTATATGTCGATGATCTTCTGGCTACAGGGACAAGCTCAACGGCTGTAGAAGATCTTTTCACTCCAATAAAGATCTGGGTCAAGTTAGCAAGTTTCTTGGAATGCGAGTGAAACTCGAAAATGCTCAAGGAAATATCCTAAATCAGGAGGAGACTATCACGGAAATTTTGCATGAGCATGGAATGCTGGTAGCAAACCCCACGCGTGCATTAATTGGCGCCGACTACTACGAAGTGGTAACAAGTGATGTCATCTTTCTCGAGAACTCACCGAAGGATGAGGGACCCACAATTAAGGATTTTCAATCACTTGTTGGATCTTTATTGTAGATTTCGAGGTGCACTAGACCTAATATAGCTTTCGCGGTTCACAAGGCTACGAGATAGACACACAAGCCAAGACTACAAGACTGGAAGCTTGCATAAAGGATTGCCAGGTACCTAAAAGGAACCAATGGCTCTAAAGCTATAAATGAAGCTGAATTAAGAGAAAAACATCCATATGTTTGGAGTCGTACAGTGACGCTGACTTTGCAGCTAACAAACAAGATCGCAAGTCGCTTAGCGGAGGCATTTTACTCCTCAACGGTATGGCTATTGGTTGGAAATCCAAAAAACAAGGAGGAATTGGTTTGTCAACAATGGAAGCCGAGTTTGTAGCAGCTTCGGAAGCCGCAAGGGACCTATTAGGCGTACGTGAAATGCTTATGAAAATTGGTTTAAAGCAGCCTTACCTATGGTTATGCACGTGGACAACCAAGCAGCTATAAGTCAACTTACGGGTGAAGCATCATTGACAAAAGCCAAGCACATCGATGTGCAAGTCAAGTTTTTGTCCGATTATGCCCAAAAAGGGGTAATTTCAGCTCATTATGTGAAGACCGAACTAATGCTAGGTGATTTACTCACTAAGGCGTTAGATACGCGCAAGATTCAAGAATTGCGAAAGTTGATGCATATCAACTAAGGGCTAGAGGTGAGCATATAACAGAGGAGGAGTGTTGAAATATGCTCAAAGAAGGTGCATAGGGCGACATTTCAAGTTACGTGCAGAGAAGTGCGTAATGCGACTTTTCAAGATAGAAACAAAGAAGGTACAGTGAGCGCAAATTAAGGGCTCACTACTCACGTTACACGTCGCATGCTCTATAACGTGTCAGATACTATTTAACTCCTATAACGTAATTTGGACAGGCTAATTAGTGACGCACAAGTAGGATTAAGATAATACAGATTAGTTTCCCATTTACTACTTCGTCAATAAGCTTCCTATTCTACACCAATGTAACAACGTTATCACAGACATCTGGTACCGACATGCTGCGCAGCAAGTGTTGCTAGTAAAAAAATGTGCCCTTAAAATAAAAAAAATGTGCCCTTAAAATGTAGATTTTTCAAGACTAAAACTGATGCGAACGGGGTTTTATTTAGGGAGAATCCTCCCCAACTGCGACGAAAGTGAAGCTTGTGTACATTCAACTCTGCTGAATATTTAGAAACAAATGAAACTACTTGCAAGCCGGTGACTCAACTGTTACAACACATTTTGTAATAATTGGCAGTTTCATAATGCTCGATCTCTTCGTTGCAATAACGACGTCGTAAAAATACATAAGAACTAAGAAGGATTCGCAAATTTAAAACATATACGCTACTAACAACAAGGTTATCCTATTGGGATGCCTTCCTCGCCGCTGTATTTAAAATCGATTATGTTCTGACATTTGCCGCCGTCATGGACATATCGACTGCAGAGGTACTCGCGTCAACGTGGAGGTTACGGGTAAAACATGGCGACATTTCGAATGCATACGTCAAAACTGACATGGAGGTGCCTTTGAACTTTATCTACGTGCTGAGTGGCATACATATCAAGGACGAACAGCTTTACTCGTTTGTTGTGGTAACACCAAGCGAAGTCGCACTCATATGACCTCAAATGGGCGGGTCGACTGTGGGGTCTGCTACAGCACTTAATTCTCACCCGACGCAGGTTTTGCGCAGAGCATCAGAAACATGTACCTTTACTTCAAGTACGACGGGAAAGGTCTGACTGGCGCGTCTGTGGACACGTTGATGACCTTCTCGTCACAGAGACGAAAGCTTCAGCAGAAGGGCACTCCTTCGCTGGCCGGAGTTTGCCATTGGTCACACCATACACGTTTTCCCTCATTGCGTTTACGGCACATGGCGACGCGCCAGACTGGTGAGCCACGAGTTCAATACAGGAAGCCAACAAAGAGAATTGCGCGATTTCCTTAACGAGAGCATGAGTGATGAGGCTTGAAGTTCGCGCCGGTATCAAGGCCGACGATCCTGAAGCTAGAGTCATTAAAAGATACCGACATTGCTGCCAACAAAATTAAAGAAAGTTCTTCACTGCGCCATCCTAAAACTTTATAGCATGTCCGTGAGGTTGGCTTTAGATAGCCATGTATACGAAAATGCGCATCATGTTTCACCAGAATTTACTCTTCCTTAGTGCGTTGAACAACCGTCTAAGAACTGGAGAAGGACAGTGGAATCAGATTAATCCACTGATGCGTGTCGCTAGCCAAATAACGAGGTATTTTTTTTACCTTAAGACAATTATGATTACTGCCGCCGTTTACACGAGGTAGCAGATGACGTCAGAATCTTTAAAAGCTATTAGCGGAAATGCCGAAGATTAATACAGAGTAGCGAATTGAGGCCTAAAATGTATTCTCTTTCAAAATTGCCTTCCACTGCACATATACCACCCAACCAATCAGAGGCGCTCCTTCTCATCAAAGGTCTACGGTGAAGTTGCCTGGCGCGGCCCTAAGCAACAAATAATCTTGACTCACACGCAGCAAATATAATCATCATGTCCCGCCTCGACTTTAAAGGCAGCAAATATGGGTTCATTTTAAACGCCAATAAAGCAAGCTTCGCATCTTCCATGGCTTCGCGGTACAATAAATGTTGGGGACAGGTATTTGACTTTGCAATTTATCAACTTTAAGTTTGTATAACTTCTTAGACAACATGTACCTTATCATTCTGTCTTTTTTACATTATTTCCGATGATAATAGCATAGACACCGCTTTATACTACCGCAGAGCCAGTGGCTCGATGGGAGCGCTCAAGATGGCGTAGTAATAGCGGTGTCAGCCTAATCAAGAAGTGGCAAGCGTTTGTGCCATCACGACGTGCTTAAGAGATATGCATATTGCGGGCTGTAAAATATTGTGCGCGATTAAATGTTATCTTTGATAGATGCTTTTGCCATAAAAATGCATCTTAGTTTGTGAAAGGTCGAGTCATTGATGGAAGCGGCAACGGACATAAGGGCATAAATAAAATAGCAATTCTTAGCAAGATTAATTGGAGCCAAAGTTGCACCAAGCCGAGAGGAACTGTCACACCGTGGATTAATTTACGGGGAACCTTTTGCTTGTGCTGATAACTGTATTAGTCAACCTACGCTAAGTATAGTGGAGTTAATTACTCCACGTACATAACGTGCAGAGGAAAATTCTAAGTAGCTAAGAAGGCTTAGTTACTAAAGGTAAATTATAAGGCTTTAAAATGGAAAAAAATAAAATAGTGTCAGTGCATTAAGTTCCTACGTAATGATCTTCTATCTACTGGCTTTAACATATTAATATTAACTACGCAAGGCGGCTCCTTGCGCGACGCCTAATCATGTCATGCAACGATTGGTGGGGTTGAACTTTAACCAACCAATCAATAGAATTGATGTCATAATGCGTCACTATTATCAACCTTGGAATTATTTCTATTAAGTCAAAATTAATAAAGGATAATTATTCCTCATTTGTTTCATGCCAAAGGAAATAATATTTAATATTTTGGAAATAATATATATGTAACGAAACACCCCTTTACAATTACCGCCACTGAATTTGAGGAGATGCCGAAAAAGCCAGTGTAGCTGGAAGGAGTTTCGACCAGCATCAACAGAGGGGATGAGCTTACCGCTTTTATTGTTAAACCGCGGGTAAAGTGAGTGCAAACTCAGATCAAATATTACGTAACACGAAATTAATGAACGGAGACCCATCAAGTAAACATTTACTAAAGATGCGGAAGTGATTGTTTTATTATTGGTATGTGCATTATTGTAAGATTGGATATGCAGTGATCGATGACAATTGTTGCACATAATATGTTGATATGGAGATCAGAGCGCGCCACTGGATGAAAGGACACGGATATTTGTGAGCTAAAGACTGATTTTAGATATAAATTATGCATGAAGAAACAAAAAGAAATGCTTCTCAGCAGCAATCATTCTATCTACCTTCATACACTATGTATAATAGCGATTATTATTGCGTTCTTGCGCGCTGCAAAGAAAATTGCGAAGTGTGTTCAATTAGGTTGTTTATTGTTTCCTGCTCGTACTTATAATTGTTGATGCGGTCACCGTCGGAGAGTTGCCGTCAGAGAAACCCTTCGCCGTCAGATGAGGATGTCGAGGTAGTCTTGTACATTACGCCACAGTTATTCTATTCGCTTACCTCGTGCATTTAAATACGTACTGAAGTAGACGTCTTTAGTTTCAATGAGATAAAATTTTTGCATACTGGCTAGATGCAAAAAAGGGCACTAGCTCCTTTTTTATAAAAAACTGAATTCCCAATTCAAACTTGACAAGCTTATACTAATGGTTTCTTCTCAATGGTGACAGGCTAGGAAACTAAAATGTGGCTTGGGACTATAGGACCTCATCAAACTTATAGATGTTTACATAGGGAACAATGACGATTGTAAATTCGAAGCGTTCGTTATTCGTCAAGAATAGAGGAAGAACTGTTGTGGCGGAAGGCGGCAAAATATTTGTTTAAAAGTTTCGATAAATACTACGTGTCATTTAGTTGAGGACAGATTGAGCTCTGGAAACACGTTCTCGGATACGTTTCCCATCTATTGATGTTGATAACGCTAATAAGGACAATTTTACTAAGGCAAATGGAGTACTTATTGTTGGAATCGGAGGTTACACTAGTGTAACCGCAGTTTTAATCGCGGTTCGGCCGACCCTCTTAGGATCTTAGAATAGGAAGCGCGAATTGCACGGGTGGTTATAAGGAAGGATGCATGTAAGTAGTTAGCTAGAGAACTACTCACTTCTTTATGCACAACAGCATCCTCACACAACTAACAGGTTATGAGCCCAACAGTTAACACCGTCGCCGGGAGCGAAGCTCCAGACACTCCGAAAGCCAAAGTCGACCAGGAACAGGACGACGGCCAGTATGGAGGTATACATGAAGTCAAGAAGCCGGCTAAGCCGGTGGACACGCAGAACAAACTCCTGGATCTCCTCACGGACCTTGCAGAACGCATGGAGCGCCTAAAGGCGTCGCAGCAGCGAAAAGAGGAGAAGGAGCGTTTCACGGGACGTGAGTCAGCCTTGGGACTCGGAAGAGCTATGGATCGGATGACGTTGGACCAGACGCCTCCACCACGGCAACAGCAGCCAATTTCACCGGCTACGTATTTCGGCGTGAAGCAACGTGAGCACGGGTTCGGGAATGCTGCGATTAATGTGGAAATAGCCCAAGCACCTCAGCCAGAGCTGCCGCAGCCTTACGTGCCGCATCCTGTCTATCAGCAGCCTGTCAGGGCACCTACTATGCTTCAGGGCACGCAGGCACCGGTAAACAACTTTCTACGTGTTCCAGATACGCGTCAGCGTAAGCTCAGGATACACCATTTCGATGGCAAAGAGCTCTACCAGGGACTTGGCAGCGGTTTTACATCGTGGGAAAAGAAGTTTGTACGGCAAATCCAGTTCGCGGAACGTGCGTGCGGATTTAAATGGACAGAGGAAGTGAAGGTGGATATCCTCGGACACCATCTTGCCGAAATAACGGAGAAATACTACAATCAACAAGTTGAGGCCTGGTGGTTGGAGGAGCCTACACTAGAGTACGCCATGCAGCGCTTGCTGCATACCTTTGCAACCAAGATTACTCCTGCCCAGAGTATGAAGATGCTCACGGCTTCGAAGGGCGTGAAACGTAGTTGGACGGAGCACTACCTATACTTGGTAGCGGTCAGCGGAGCGTCTGGTGGCGCGAATAATTTGGTGCTGGACAACATTGTGCACTATGCAGATCCAGCGACGCGTGTTATCGCGGCTTAATTTGGCACGCACGGATTACTTGCGCCAAGCGGAAGAACTGACGCATTTCGCACAGTCAACGGAGATCGAGCTTTGTGGGAAACAACTCGGGCGTTGCGTTGTAAATGACGTTCACGAAGGAAAGGTGGACACGCGAAAGTGCTTTAGATGTGGCCAACAAGGGCATCTAAAAGCAGCGTGCAAGGTAAAGAAAAAGGAAAGGAGCCAGGGTGGTGATGCGGATTTTGTACTCACTGGCGATGAAGCAGCAGAAAAGGGAGTGCGGATCTTGGATACGGGATCCAGTCGTGATCTGGTAAAGATGAGCAGCTGCTGGAAAGTCCGGAGACTTTGAAAGTCAGTGCGTGGCCGCGGACGGCGGAGCACTGTGAGTGACCAAACGTGGCAGCGTGATGCTGGAAACTACGGTTTTGGGAAAAAGGATTAAAGTGCGACTGCTGGACGTGCAGTGCGCAGAAAATTTGGAGAGGAACATTATCTCATATGGCATTTTGGATAAAAAAGGGTTTAGATTGAGTATATAGGCTCGCACCGCGTAATTGCACATTCGGCTAGAGGACCCGCAGTTTTTGAGGTGGAGAGACGCAACAATGTACTGATGATTCGTGCAGACGGACAAAAGAATGCGAGGAATGCGAGGAACGCGAGGAACGTGCTGACGTCGGTGCTGGTGGAAGACCAGGACGATGTCGGATCAGACGCACAGACAGGAACATTATTGCATTTTCATGGTCGACTAGGGCTCCTGAACTACGACACCATACTCAAGATGGCCAAGGACCCGACTTCTGGGATTTCTCTAGCTGATGAGAAGCGTGCTAATTGTCTGGCCTGTGCTCAGAGCAAGCAGACCAAGAATAAGCAAGTTCAGGAAGATAGTGGCAAAAATTCGCCTATAGCCGTCATCGGGGGCATAATCTGCTCGGACCTGAAAGGTCCCATGACTCCGCGCCATAGACTGGGAAATCGGTACATGATCAACTTCAGATCATTGCACACACTACTGCAGAGTCTTCTTGGCCAAGACTAAAGACGCGGCGGCACAAAAGTTCAAGAACTTGATGGCTTTCCTTGAGAGGCGTTTTAATGTCCGTATTCACGTGCTGCGCAAGGACGGCGGAGAAGAATACCAGACACTTGACTTGTTGTGTAAGGATACCGGTATCACAAGGCAAATAAGCGAACCGAGAGATCAAGCAAGCAACGGTAAGGCTGAGAGAATGCACCGTACTGTAATGAACATGATACGCGGCATGCTGTTTGCGTGTGGTCGGCCATTGAGTTTCTGGAGGGACGCTGCCGAGTACGCAGCCTATATTCTGAACAGGCAGGCGCTGCCGAGTACGCAGCCTATATTCTGAACAGGCAGGAGTCCAAGTAAAGGTAACCCGGGAGGTAAGTCACCGCTGTATATGCTCACGAAGAACACCCCCGATTTGGGTGAATTTCTGATGTTTAAATCACCGTGCACTGTGCGCAGAGACGCAAGAAACAAGTCCTTAGGCGAGCGCGGGAAGTTCGCACTAATCATTGGTCGGAGCGACGAGATGAGGGATACAGAGTGTTCATCCCGAAAGAAAAGTGGTTGTCGTTACACAGCATGTCAGGGACGTGGAGACTCTCACAGACGTGCAGAATGAGCAGTTGAGGCGCGTACACCTCGAAGACTCGGAGGAGGCGAAATATGATGCCGAAGGCGCGGCTGCCCGCGGTGAAACGACGACTCGGAAGAAGAAACCCAAAAAGAAGAGCAGCTGGACGCGAGGTCAGCGTCCAGAAAGGAACCTGCTATCGCAGTACAGCCATCAGCCGATGAGCATCTGGGAGGTCCCGCCCCGGATATAGTGAACAGTGTACGGGAGCCGGACCCGAAAACTACGGGCAAGCTATGAAGAGCGGATTAAGGAAAAGTGGACCGTGGCGATGCTCGACGAGCTGACGGTACTTGAAGAGATTGGAGTATGGACATTAGTGACCCCACCGATTAAGAGTCACGTACTGCATACTAAGTTGGTGTTTAAGACTAAAACGGACGCCGACGGAGCTATTGAACGTTACAAGGCCAGGCTTGTGGCCTGTGGTAACGAGCAGTTGTTTGTTGTAGCTTACAGTCTGAATTCCGCAGCAGTGATGGAATTGAGCACCGTAAAGGTCGTCTTGGTACTCGCGAGGCGATGGCGCGTGCCCGCTAGACACGGCGATATTCCTAATGCCTACGTGAAGGCAGAGAAGAAAAAGCACTTGGAAATTATCTGGCGATCCCGAAGGGAATGGTAATTCCAAAAGGTGTGCTGACTGCATTTGGCGTAGACAGTTGCACTAAACTGTCACTCAGGTTACAAAAATCACTACATGGCTTAAAGCAAGCGGGGAGGCTATGAAGCCAATTGCTGCACGCTAAGCTCGTTGAAATTGGCTTCACGCGCTGCGTAACGGATACGTGTCTATACTACAAGCGACAAGGAGGCGAGATGACTGTTGTAGGCGTTTACGTCGACGACCTTCTGGTCACTGTTTAATGGCGGCTTAATGGAAGCGTTTTTCGAAAAAATGAGTGTTTTGTCCATCAAGGACCTAGGCGAAGTACGGACATTCTGGGGAATGCGTGTAACACACGCCGAGTTGGGTAACTACACGCTAGATCAGCAGGCTGCTATCAAGGAGCTTCTGGAACAGTGCGGTCTCGAGAGTGCTAATGGCGTAAAAACCCCGATTAGGAATAGAAGCAAAGAAGTAGAGCCTCAGGAAACGCAACTATTGCAGAATACGGGAACTCGTGGAGAACCTACGATACGGCTTTTTCAGTCACTTGTGGGGAGTATGCTATGGTTTGCCAGGTGCACGAGGCCCAATATTAGTTTCGCCGTCCACAAAGCGACACGACACACTCATCAGCCATCCATGGCGGACTGGAAGACGGCGAAGCGAATAGCGCGGTATCTGAAGGCCCTTAAGGGCCTCAAGCTTGATATGAGTATCAAGGAAACTAAGAAGAGCCAGGTCAGTATTGAAAGTTGGAGTGATGCGGACTTCGCGGCAAGCAAAAGCGATAGGAAGGCTGTCACCGGCGGAGTAATCACGATGGACGGGGAGATTTTTTAGTGGATGCCCAAGAAACTGACTGGAGTCTCGCTTTCTACAATGGAGGCAGAATTAACTTCTGCTTCACACATCGGTCGAGAAATACTCGGACTGCGGGAGCTTTTGCGGGAGCTGCAATCCGAGGTAGCGGAGCCTATGCCAATGTTCATGGACAACCAAGCGGCTTCAAGGCCGCTGGAGTCAGAGGATAGCATGGCGAGCGCTAAGCATGTTGACATTCGTGTCAAATTCACCTGCGACTTTGCGAGAAAGGGCATAGTAAAGCCCGAGTACGTGGAATCACGCCTGATGATGGCAGACCTTCTTACGAAGGCAATGCCGGCGCCCAGGATGGCCGAACTGGGCGAAATTTTCAAGTTATTCGAAGGCTTAGGAGGCGACGACCGTGGAGGAGTGTCGGAATTGGAGGTTACACCAATGTAACCGCAGTTTCAATCGCGTTTCGGCCGACCCTCTTAGGATCTTAGGATAGGAAGCGCTGAATTGCACGGCCTTGGCAAAAGGGAATCAAACTGTTGGAAAGGCGCTGAATTGAATTGAATGGTGGTGGCTGTCACAGTAGTGCGCAGTACAAAAATTAGAGCATAACAGATGAAAGTCGGTTGTATATTTAGAAGAATTATAGGACCCCCCTGATGAAGACACACCCTTCCCGCTTGGATAGAGGACGCAGACCCGCAGGATTAATTAATTAAAAATAGAATCTCAACAGAAATCACTTTATAGCCCAGAGAAAGCACCCAAAAGCTGAGAGAAAAAAAACGCCTCTCCTTTTACAACAGAACAATTTGTCTATCCAACTCACATGGAAGCTGAAGCTTCTGTTCAGGTCCATGCTTTGTCCGAAGGATTCACTGTCTTTAAAAAAGAAGAGATTAAAGCAAAGCAAGAGCAATGAAGTCCGAAAGGTCCGGCTGGCTTGTGCCCATGGAGGAAAGTACAAGAACTCTAGAGAATATTTGACAGAGGTAACCTGAATGCGCCAGATAAGCTCTAGGCAGTAGAATGTTCTTTCCTCCGCAACAATTTAGCTGCTGCAGATGATGAGTGGGAATGGCAGTTGTTTTTAACTGCAGTGGCCCAATCATGACGAAATTAAGCTTTGCTATGCCATCCTGCGACACAAAAGCCTTAGCCTTAAGAGCATAAACTATCAAAGCACTTTCGGAGGTGGCAGCCACTCCAAAGTTATTCTTGCAGCACTGCGCCTAACCTATCCAGAATGCCCTCTAAATCCAAGAGACATTCACAATGAAAGGGCTAAATTTCGCAACAACAAGATTAACGGACGCACCCCAATTGAAATGCCACTCGATCAGTTGCATGTCAATGGAATTGAGCATGATTACACTCGTAGGATGGTTGTTTGTATCACAAAGCTGATTTTTGCACCTGTTAAAGCAGTAAAACTGGCCAGGGAATTTCCTAAGATCTTGTTGACGGATTTAACATACGAAACCAATACGTAAGTCTGAATGTAGCTTGAAAAACAAGCCTGGTACTATGTAATTTCAAGCATAGCTTCAAAACACCAAAAATGTACCGGATACCTTGTAACATTATGCATAAATTCAAAATGCCACTTTTGCATATAGTTGGGAATACCAGCACAAATCATGCGTTCTATGCTGCATTTTGCTTAATGACTCGGGAGACAGATTCAGACTATGCATGGGCAGTTGCTCATGTTGTCAAGATTTTCTCTGAAGGAGTGCTCCCTGTTATGATACTCGCAGACCGTGAATTCCCTCAAATGAATGCTATCCACATTTTCAGATTAATGGACTTTTGTATGGAAAATGCAGGAATTCTACAATAGTAAAGTATAACTACACGCTGTGTAATCACCAGGACAGCGTTCTTGTAGCGCTTTCCCATATATATATGGAGTTACAAGTTTGAGGACAAAAGTTTTAGTTTACATGGCAAGTCTATCTATACTATTATCTTTGGTTCTTGACAAGTTTGCTATACTATTGAATATTTTTTCGCTGTTCTTAGTTGGATAGTGAAAGTTTCACGCGATTGAATGGTTTTCTATGTAGGTTTTGCAGGTGCAGTTACGCTGTTCCTAAGACTGGTGTAGGAAACAAATACATAGTATAGTGCGTTAATGATTTTTGAGGAAACTTGAAATATTTAACGTGCGAGCAGTGAATGAGATTGTGTTCGTATGCTATGCATGAGAATATTGCTTAATTTGAAGCATTGTATTGCGTTGCACTGGGCATTTTGTGCGAAAGCGGTGTAGAGTCGACAATAAGTGAATACTATTGGGGTAGTAACCCGAGCGTAGGATCTTTGCGTTTATAAAATACTGCGGACGCTGCAAAAAACTACATCGACGCTCTGTCGGGGCTGGAGCAAAGGTGAATTATAGACGGTTGTGTATTGTTCGGATAATTTTTAAATTATTCATCGGTATGCGATGCCGTTCCATAAAGCGTTTTGCAATAGTTATTGCGTTGGATAGAGACAAATTCGGGTAGAACCGAACTTGATCTGGAGTGTGTATGCAGCAAGCGGATAAGTAAGAACTTATTAGCTCGCAGCAACGTGCACCAAATTTGTAACGGGGTGTATATCGTTAGCATATCGTTACACGAAATTAATACTTAAAGGTTGTTAATTAATATATTATCGAAAAGGTAGATAATATTTGGAGGATATTTCTTTATATAGTAATGCTCAGAATTCTTATCCTTAAATAGGTATAGACCATTATATCTATTTATTCCGCAGACTAATCAGCTGTAGATACAAACAAAAGAGAGAGACATATAAGATAAGATAAGATAAGATAAGAATTCAGTTGCATGTTTAGTATTAGTGTATGATTAAGTTGGAGTTAACAGATAGAAAGAAGAGATACTTAATTATATTAGTACATTTTTCATTTTACCCTCTTTAAGCTAGTTACCTTAGAAAAAGTCTTTCTCTGCACGTACTAGTGTACATGAAATAACGTAAGGCACCAATTGCAACTGAAGCAGTGCGAAGTGTAACAAGGCTCTCAACAGGCAGAACTGTTGAGGTTACAACAGGTACAGACCCCTATACCTGGGATGACGCGAACGCGTCACCTTAAAGATTGACACCTCCAACTATAGGAGAGTCGAAGAAGACTCCCTCTTGAGACGGTTTGTCGAGTTGGACGATGCCATAAGGGCACGTCACATCGTCGACGAGCAAATGCAAGTCGCATTCGCTCAATCAAATTTGGCAGGTCGTGCCAAAACTTGGGCATCGGCCCTTAAGGCGCGACTTATACGTCTTTGGGTCGCAAGAGGCTTTTAAAACCGATCCAAACAGACGTTGAACCGCCAAGGGCTGAGTTCAGAGCTCGTGCAGAGCTTCTGAAACTCAAGCAAGGCAAGCGTGATGTTCACGCATATGCCCAGCACATACGACTCTTAGCTAGTTGTATAACAAATAACCCAGTTCATGAACACACGTTGATTACGGTGCTCATACAAGGTCTTACGGATGGTCCCGTAAGGGCCACCTGTTCCGCTTGGAACTGGATACGGTCGAAGAAGCAATATCCGTTGTGGAACACGAGTTAAGAGGTCCAGAACCCATGGACCTCTCTTTCATCGAAAGCGAGAGACCTCGCTTTTCGAGCAATAAGCGATTGCAGAAATGCCATAGCTGCCAAAAATTAGGACATTACGCTCATGAGGGTAGTGCCCCACGCCCAGCACCGAAACGTACTGAACGTAATTTGGACCGTATACCAAAAAGGGCAACGGTCGCGGGTCCGACGTTGTTGCGAAATCGCAACAGCGAGGCGGACCGCCAAAAAACAGTCGCGGTCAATAGGGGCGCAACGCCCTACTGATCTAGCAACCTCAAGAGAATTTGCAAATCTCTTGACTAAAGTTGCTCCAGGCGCGCAATCATTATGTGTCTCTACACCTGGTGATTAGGTATCCCTCATCACCTTGAAATTATAAGGGACAAATGATTTGTCACTTAGAGCCCAAGTGGACTGCGGAGCGTCGAATAACTTTATTCGTCGCCAGTCACTAGAGGGTCGTAGGCTCAAATATGTTGAGCGCGACATCCCTCCAACGAGGATGACGGTGCGTCTAGCGACAGGCGCATCGATAACAGTAATGAAACGCGTAGTGAAATTTCACTACACGTTAAGAGATTTACAGTATGATGATGATTTCATCGTACTGGATTTGGATGACAAATTTGATGTCATCCTAGGTTTACCTTGGCTCAGAAAATACGAGCCAAGGATCAGCTGGCAGCATCGATCCGTAAAGATGCCTGCCACTTGTTCATCAGATGGCCATCTGATGAACGTCTTGGAGCGTCCACAAGCGTGTGGATGTACTACGAGTGAGTGCGATGGCCTCACTTGTGGTACGGTCGTTAGTACAACCGCACAAGATCACAGTGTGATTACCAATCACAATGTGGAGTCAGCTGCCGGCGGCTGTGTTAATGCACAGGCAGCGCCGAAGGTCCACCACTCGAAAAGGTCGAGTGGATTGGGACATGAATGTACGCTTAGTGGGCGACATTCAAGGAGTATACCGGTTGCCCAGAAAGGACAACACGATGATCCAAGGTCGAGTAGAGAGTCGACCGTAGTGGACCCGACTGTGATAGCGCAATCACACTCGGAAGACGTTGAGGGAAGAGGTCCCCACGTATTTGAGGAGAAATCCCCTCAAATGGTAGAAGTTACTAGACTTCTAAATCCCGAGGGATTAATCCCCCGGCAGCCTGTGGATAAATCCCAGGAAGAAACCGAGACATTAAATGTCTTGGTTAATGACGGATCGAGAGTAGGCGCTTCTACTCTTGATCTGTATGCGCCTCCGAAGTTAACTTCGGAGATAACTCAATTACCAACCCTAGAACCTAAGCGGTTCTTGAGAGATCTGCATTGTGGGAAAATCAAGCAGATCTGCGTACTCGTCACAGAGGACGATTACGTAACCGACATTCGGTCAGCGGTAATTTTTGCAGAGAACGAACGGGTTCTCAGCAGCTCATC